>NW_004444109.1:3874226-3886285 GCF_000243295.1 Trichechus manatus latirostris | reverse complement strand
AAAATCCTACGGGGCAGCACGCTGGGTCTCTGAGTCAAAAATTGACTTGACGACACCTAACAACGACATGGCTGAAGTAGAGATTCTGTAAACTAGAAAGTTTAGATCTGGCTGGGTTTGATCGTGTGCATGCTAATGTGCTGAAAACTGTTTAAGAAGTTGCAATTTGAGGAAGGCAGGTAGGAGGCAGAGGGGAGAGGAGTGAAAAGCAAAGACAGAAATTGTAGCTGGCCTGCAGAAATGAGCAGAGTTGAGAAAAAGGAAAAGAAAGCCCTACCTAGTCCTAAGGAGTCTCAAAATGTTCAGTGATGGTAGCAGATAGCCAGGCGCCATCCAGTTCTTATCTTGTAGCAAAGGAGGTAATTGTTCATGGAGGCAATTAGACACACATGCTAGTTCCTCAGAATACCGACTTTCCTTCTCCCTGTGTTGCGCCAGACAAATTGACACCAATTGTTGTACCCTGGATAGCTGCTCAAAAACTTTTCAGACCCCAGGCACTATACAATTATCTATAAGGTAGAACAGAAAGACTAAAAACAATATTAAGCAATTGACTGGAATGTCCCATGAAATCATGTCCCTAAACCTTCAAACCGAGAAAACAAATCCCATGAGGTATTTGGTTGTACATAATCAGTCTCAGCAGCTGCTCTTTTGTTGTTGTTATTGTTGTTGTAAAAACACATATAACACAACATTTGCCAATTAAATCATTTTCAGGTGAACAACTTAGCAGTATCAATTACATTAATCACGTTGTTCAACCATGATGTCAAATTGATGCCAAATTTCCCATCACCATAAACACAAACTCAGTACTTCCCAGTCAATGACTCCTCCTCTCCCTCTCTCTCTCTCCTCTGGTAACCACTAATAAACGCTGGTCTCTATATACGCCTATTCTTGTCACTTAATATAAGTGAGATCATACAACGTTCGCCTTTTCGTGTTTAACTTATTTCACTCATCATAACGTCGCAGAGCTTCACCCATGTTGCAGCATGTATCAAGACTTCATTTCTTGTTATGGCTAATTAGTATTCCATTGTACGTATATATCACATTTTGTGTATCCATTTATTCGTCAGTGGACATTTAGGTTGTTTCCACCTTTTGACTACTGTGAATAGTGCTGCAATGAACATTGGTGTTCTTGATTATATAGGAGTAGGATTGCTAAGTCATAGGGTAGTTCTATTTTTAATGTTTTGAAGAATCATCCAACTGTTTTCCACAATAGCTGTACCATTTTGCCTTCCTACAACAATGGATAAGGGTTTCAGTTTCCCCACATCCTTGCCAACACTCGTTACTTTCCATTATTTATTTATTTATTTATTTACCTTGGTAAATCTTAACCAGCCTAGCGGGAGTCAAGTGATATCTTATTGTGGTTTTGATTTGCATCTCTCTGATGGCTAAAGATGTTGAACATCTTTTCATGTATTTTTTGGTCATTTGACTACTCTCTTTGGGAAAATGTCTATTTAAGTTATTTGCCCATTTTTTTGATTGGGTTGTCTTTTTGTTCTTAGGTTGTAGAAGTTTTATATATATTTTGGATATTAGACCCTTACTGGATACATGGTTTCCAAAAATATTCTCCCAGTCTGCAGATTGTATTTCTGCTTTTTTGACTAAGTCCTTTAATGGATAAATTTTTTAATTTTTATGAGGTTCCATTTGTGTATTTTGTCTTTTGCAGTACATGCTTTTGTAATAACAATCCATCATTAAAAACCAAGCCTAGCAGCCACATCCCCATCTTTTCTTTTAATAATTTTATGTTTTTAGTTTTCACATTTAGGTCCTTAACCATTTTGAATTGGTTTTTATGTATGGTGTCAGACATGGATCTGATTCATTCTTCTGCATGCGGAAATCCAATTTTCCCAGAACCATTTTTTGAAGAGGCTCTTCTTTACCCTTTTAGTGGTGTTAGTATACTTGTCAAAAATCAGTTGGTCATAGATGTGTGGGTATAGTCTTAATTAAAATAATGGAATAACCCAAAATACTGATAATTTTCATTATTCATTTAGATTGCGATTGCTAATATTTATCTGAAAAATCCAGAACTGGAGATACTCCTATCTTAACTCTTTTGGTAATTTTAGGAAATTCTTTTCTAACCCTCCTCATCTTTGCAAGAATAAGCCTTTCTCCCTTAAATTCAACTATTAGTCTTTCCCTTTTTCCCTTCTCACTTTTCTCTTGTTGCTTCTCTTCATTTTGCCTAGGATTGTTTTCTTATTATTGTATGTCACTTTCAATCAAGAATAACTCCTTGAAGACTCTGGTTTTTATGCTTCATGTCAACCACAATGACCTAACATCCCTTTACATTTCTATCTGTACAACCTAAGTAGAGCTGTACTTGACCAAAATCTTTTGTGTATTCAGTTTGTGGCAGCCTGTCACAAATGCCCTACAAGTAATGTGGCCTGTATTTCAAGGGTTCTGCCAATCACATAGGCCACATGCTGAATCTTCCAGCCACAGCTATTTATAAAGCTGTTTATGAAGAAGCATAAACAATATCTTTATGATTACGCTATGTTATAAGCTTTCATTTTGAGATGGAAATATGTGCAATGCTCGATGAATCATTATTATTAATGATAGCAATAACAGCATTACCATCCAACGATAAAATAGCAATAATGGTTCTGGTTTATTCTTTGCACCTGAAAGTGACTCATTCAACTTTCAGAATAGCTAATAAATACTTGTAAAACACATGTTAATTTAGTCTACTATTTAAAAGTGCTATATAAAAGTACAGCAATCATATAACTACAGCAATCATATAACAATAATACATTTTTCACAAGTTAATGAATAACAAACTATTACTAAAAACTGACTTCAATCTTAATATTTAAAATGAGGTTTAGAGGATTTTTTGTTTTGTTTTGTTTCTTGTTGGTTTAATTTTCATGGAACAAAGGACAAAAAATTAGTTTTATACTAAAATGCAGTGCAATAAAAATTAAATTTTCACACTTTGGAATTTGGGACTTAACTGTTACTGAAAATTGCATTACTATGATAATGATATGCTAAAAGATAATATTTCATTCTTACTTCCTCTAACCTAAGTGAATCTGTTTTTCCCTGCTTTCTCACTCTATCATGCCTACGTGATAGTCTCAAAATATTTTAATGAATCAATGATTCAGTGGTCACTAAATTGCTCAAAACATACTAGCCACCCGAGCCAAGCACCAATTCAATAAACATTCTTTGAATCTTTGGCAAAATCAAACATGAAATAGACAACATCAAGAAGCTAACCATCAGGAGAAAGAGAGAGAATGTAAAATCATTCAGATACAAATTATACTTGAATCTTTTCCATCAAAGGGGACACCATTCATAATACCTGGAACACTTAATAACATCCCCTTCTCTTTTCCCTACCTTGAAAGAGGCCCCCCTTTCCAGGCCTGGAGTCTTTTCTCTCACCTCTCCTTCCCCATTCTTTGCACTCCTTTATTCCTTAAATTGATCTAGCTGCTCTCTCAGGAAGTGAAAGTATAGAGAGACTTATTGGCAGACAGGATGAAGAAAAAGGCGGGAAATACATGACATGATTTTACTGTTACTCATGATTATCTGTAACATAATGGTCAAGAGTGAGAGTTTTTGGGGACTGGAATGCCTGAGTCTAAATCCCATCCACACCAAGGACTGTTTGGATAAGCATGGAAATTTAAACTATTCCTCTTTCTCCTCTCTCTTGTTTCTCTTCTTACTTCTATTCATTTTTTCTAGAATGGTTTTCTTACTATTATATGCCACTTTCAATCCAAAGTGTATAAAGAGTTTAATTTGGAAGTATATTTTTGTTTGTAACTATAAAATGAATATAATAATAGTAATACCTAACTCATAAGACTATTGCACAATTTAAACATGCAAATATATGTAAAATCCTTAGTGCATTGTTGATCACATAGTAACTTGCTCAGTAAACATTTGCTGTCATTTTTATTATTGTATTCCTGGCCTGGGCTCCTAAATTTATTTTCTAACTGGTTAACAAATGGACTTATTGAAAACCATTGCTTCACATGGATAGGCATTTCTTAATGAATTTGATAGCTACACAAATACAGTACTTACACTTAAGGACTCAAATTAGGCCTCTTTCTCCTAGTTTCTAGTCTCAAAATATATATACCTATATTTGATAGTGAAAATCTGTCTTTTCCAAGATGAGATATATAAAATATAACACTTTGTCAGTTAGAAAGCCATAAAAATGAATAGACCAATATTTTCAACCCTAACTATACATTAGAGTCAAAAGGGAGCTTTAAAGAAAATACAGATGCCCAGGTCCTGTCACCAGATATTCTGACTTAATTGTTTTGAGGTCAACCTGGGTATATGTATTTTTATACTCTCCATAGATATTTCTACCGTACAGCTAGGGTTAAGAAAACCACGGGCTTTCTTAATAGAATTATCTAACCCAAATATTTCTATAACACTCTGATTCATCCAGCATGCTTCAACACCTCTAGTGATAAGAAAATTACTGTTGATGTAGCACATTATCTAAGCAGCTCTGCAAGTTGGAAAAAAAAAAAAAGCCATATACTGAGCCAAAATCAAGATATACGTCTTAGCACTTCCATGTTGACCAATAACAATTTCTTTTCCACATATTGGCCTTTCAAATACTTAAAACAACTAACATTACTTCTCTGCCTCCCAGACTTTTGCTCACAAGTTTCAGCATCCCAAACCCTTTCCAGTAACACTTCTCCGAACTTGTCCACATTGCCCTTTTCCCTTTTGATTAGCACTCAGGACTGAATACTGAGTAAAGTGTAACTATCATTCTATATATTCTTTGTCTACACTATCAATCTTTATTGCTGTGGTTAGCTGCTGTCAAGTCTATTCTGACTCACAGTGACCCCATGTGAGCAGAGCAGAACCACTCCAAAGGGTTTTCAAGGCTGTGACCTTTCAGAAGTAGATTGCCAGGCCTGTCTTCTGAAGCCCCTCTGCGTGGGTTTGAAGCGCCAATCTTTCAGCTAGTAGTTGAGTGCTTAACCGTCCGCAGCACCTAAGAGTGTGGTAATTTTAAGGTACCCACAATCCCATTGCTATAATTCATATATCCTGCCACTAAGTGACATAGCTATTGTATTACTTATCTGTCGCTACATATCAAATTATCCCCCAAACTGAGCAGCTTAAAAACAACAAACATTTATTATCTTACTCGGTGTCTGAAGGTCTGGAATCTAGTGGCGGCTTATCTGGGTGGTTCTGGCTTCAGGTGTCTCTTGAGGCCGCAGTGCAGCTTGGTTTCAGTGACTGTTCGCAGGTGTCAGTTCTCAAAGGCTGTTGGTTGGTGGTTTTAGTTCCTTGTCGCATGAGCCTCTCCACAGGGCTGCCTCATGACGTAGCAGCTGGCTTCCTCCAGAGAAAGTGACCCAAGGGACAGACAGCATCCTAAAAATAAGCCCCAATCTTTTTAAAGTTATTATTATTTTGGCAAATTTTAGACAGGTTTTCCCTGCTTTCCAAAAGTAGAGCGTTCCTATCAAACCTTTCGTAAGGCAAAATGGTGTTAAAGCAAAGAAGCAATTACCATTAATTTACATGGAAAAAATTTTTGATCGTTCTCAGATCGAAAAAATAACCTACCAAATTATACCAAATAACACATAAAACCTAAAATAACATTAACATATAGGACAAAGACACAGTTCAAAGATAGGGTGGCTTGATGCTGAGATGCTGAGTGTGGTTTCTGGAAAGGGGCTGGGTGACGCCACTCTCATTGCTCGGGGTGCACGCTACCTCCTAAGAGCTTGCCGCAAAAAAACACTAAACCCTATTTCTGCTTTTCGCCTTTTTTCGTAAAAGCGAAAATCCTCTTCCGATTTCTTTGAGTTAGTGAAAACAGGTGTTAATGTAGGTCTTTTGAAAAAGCGAAGGGGCATAAAAAGAACTTTTGAAAAGCGAGGGATACCCATATAACAAAATATTTGTCACTTCAACCATTTTTATGTGACATTAATTACATTCACCATGCAACCATTATCACTATTTGTTTCCAATTATTTTTCTGACACTTAACAGAAACTCAGTGCCCCCAAGTAATAATTTCCCCTTGCCCCCTCCCTCCCGCCCCTGGTAACCACTAATAAACTTTGGTTTCTATGTATTTGCCTCTTCTAGATATTTCATATAAGTGAGATGATACAATATTTGTCCTTTTGTGACTGACATATTTCACTCAGCATGTTTTCAAGGTTCATCTATGTCATGGCATGTATCAGGCAGGACTTCATTTTTCATTATGGTTAAATAGTATTCCACTGTATGGATGTATTACATTTTGGTTATCCATTCATCTGTTGATGTTGTTTTCATCTTTTGACTATAGTGAATAATGCCACAATGAACACTGGTGTGCAGATTTCTGTTTAAGTCTCTGTATGTAGGAATGGAATTGCTGGGACATAAGGTAATTTTGGACCCTGGTAGTGCAGTGGTTAAGAGCTCAGCTGCTAACCAAAACATCAGCAGTTTGAACCCAGTACTTTCTCATTGGAAACCCTATGGAGCAATTCTACTCTGTCCTATAGGGTCACTGTGAGTCGGAATCTACTCAATGGCAACAGGTTTGGTTTTTTTTTGGTTTAAGGTAATTCTACGTTTAACTTTTTGAGAGATTGACAAGTGTTTTCCACAGAGGCTTTACCATCATGCAATCCTACCAACAATGGGTGAAGGTTTCAATTTCTCCACAACCTCACCAACACTTGTTGTTTTCCATTTTCCTGATGATAGCCATTCCATTGGGGGTGAAGTGATAGGTCATTGTAGTTTTTATTTGAATTCCCCTAATGATTAATGATGTTGAGTGGACTACCAAGAGAATGAAAAAATCTGTCTTGAAAGAAGTACAGCCAGAATGCTCTTTAGAAGTGAGGATGGTGAGACTTCATCTCATGTACTTTGGACATGTTACCAGGAGGGACCAGTGCCTGGAGAAGGACATCATGCTTAGTAAAGTAGAGGGTCAGCGAAAAAGAGGAAGACACTCAACGAGATGGAATGACACAGTGGCTGCAGCAATGGGCTCAAGGATAGCAACAATTTTTAGAATGGTGCAGGACCAAGCGGTGTTTCGTTCTGTTTTGTTCTCATAGGGATGCTATGAGTTGGACATGACTCAATGGCACCTAACAACAGCAAAGATGTTGAGTACCTTTTTCATATGCTTATTGATCATTTGTATATCCTCTTTGGTGAAATGTCTTTTTCAAGTTTTTTGCCCATTTGTTAATATTTTTTTTTTATCTTATTGTTGTTGAGTTGTAGCCATAGTCTTTTAAAAACCTAATATCAAAAGTAACATACCATCACTTCTGCCATATTCTAGTCATTAGAGGTGAGTCATTAAGTCCAGTGGGTAATCAAGGGGAAAAAAATTAAGTTCCACCTCTTGAAGGGAGGAATAACAAAGAAATTTGTGCATATGTATTTTAAACCACCAAAGCAATGATTCTCAATTGGTACAATCGCTGTTCTGCATACAATTAAAGGAATTTATTTTTACTTCCACACGTATTTTTACTAAGTTACAGAAACCTTTTTCAATTAGTATTATAACCTATTTTCTTCCTTTATAGCATCATTTAACCTGCATACTGGATAATAATACATTGCATACCTTTATCCAAGTCATAGATGAAACTCTTGAAAACAGAAGCAAACATGGAACTATGGCATGGTACTAAACCAACCCTCCAGAGTGACACTAATTTATGCAGCAAGATGTACTATCATTTACAAGCTTGCCTCACATGATTGCATTACTGTCATCTTCCAAAGGACATCATATGGCACTCTCTTAAATAATGCTCACATTTATAAATAATATGTTGACCATGTTTTCCCTTAGCTGTGGTCCAGAAATATCACAATATGCAGGTGGTGGTGGTGATATCGTTTTCCCTAATAAATGAATGCTTGATATTTGTCATTAAAAATATGCAGCAACCTTTTCTGAAATTTAACTCCATGTCTCATCTGTTATAACTTTCCGGCATCTCTCCCACTTTCTATGACTTGTCAGGTACCCTCAATTTTGTATGCCAAATATTTTTCAGTTTTCTTTATAGATTGCAGTGTAATATATTTGCAGGAGAATGAGTCTATTTAAAGCCAATAGGACTATTTTTAAAATTTTTACGTGCTTACATGTTTTTGGTAGATTCTGTATGTTTTCTCTTAAATCTCTTCCCCAAATTATAAGAATGTTTCTTGTTTTCTAATTATTATCAAGTGATGAATTATCAAGGAGAGAAAAATTAACAAGGGCCTTGAAACAAGTAAAAATGGAAGGATTTGGTTTCAGCTGTAACTGTGTATCACAAGAGCTTGAAAGCAAGTAGGAGTCTCATTATATAAATAATAGGGACTTTCTTCCTAGGGAAAAAAAACAATTATGAAAGTATGGCTTTTAGGTTCCAGTACTTAAGGCTTTCAATAATACTTAAGGGTAACCTGTTTTGTTGTTGGGTGTCTTCTAGTCAATTCTGACTCATAGCAACCAAATAGGACAGAGTAGAACTGTCCCACAGGGTTTTCTTGGCTGCAATATTTATGAGAGCAGATCGCCATGTTTTTCTCCTACAAAACAATGGGTGGGTTTGAGCCTCCAACCCTTTGGTTAGTAGGCTGAGTGCTTAACCCTTGCACCACCAGCACTCCATAAGAACAACATATCACAGAATACAGTTTGATTTGAAGTATCTAGAAGATTCAATTTCTCTTCAGATTTTGGTTCTAATTTCCCGAAGAACAGCCTAAACTCAAGCTTCCAGGAGAAAGCTTTCCACAAACATTTTACAAATATCTCCCTATTGCAACAAATCTACATCCCCTCATCATCCAGACTTCTCTTCTGTATATAATAAAGCCATCATTCTGTAGGTTTTTATCAAGGCACTTCTGATGTTTTTCTCTGAGCTTTCATCTTATGACATTATTTTTGTTTTTATGGATCCTTCGCATGCTAATATATGTAGGACTAAAAAATTCACATTTGATCTCCCTCTCTGGACAAGATATTCTTGCTATTGTGATGCCAGAGCACAGTGTTAAATCATCCTCGATGGTATTCAGCATCAATGATTATTGTACATAAACCAACCAATCAACCAACCAACCAAATACAAAACCAAAGTCATGTGAATCCAACAAAACAAAAACAATGTCCCCCACCGAAAAAAGTAGCTATTGGAATTTTTTCTGGACTCTCATCCCCAAAAATCTACTATGCCATATTCTAAGATAGCAAGGAATTCATATTGTATTCGTGAGGCAGATCTGAGACACAATACAGATACTTAATTTTCTGACCAATTTAAGTACTGAAATTTTTAGTCCCTTTAAAGCTAGATACTAGTATTTTTTTTATTTTTTCCCATACAAAAATTTATACATACATTGTTATGTGACACTAATTGCTCTCCCCATACTGTGACAGCACACTTCTCCTTTCTACCCCTGATTCCCCACGTCCATTCAACCAGCTCTTAACCCTCTCTGCCTTCCCATCTCACCTCTGGACAGAAGCTGCCCATTTAGTCTCTTGAATCTACTTGAGCTAAGAGGCACACTCCTCACAAGTAACACATTATGTCCCATAGTCCCTGATTGAAGAGTTGGCCTCGGAAATTGTTTTAGTTCTGGGCTGATGGAGAATCCAGTCACCATGCTTTCCGGGGATCCTCCAGTCTCAGTCAGACCATTAAGTCTGGTCTTCTTACTAGAATTTCAGTTCTGCACCCCACCTTTCTCCTGCTCCATCAGGGACTCTCTGTTGTGTTCCCTGTCAGGGTGGTCATTGGTGGTAGCTGGGCACCATCTAGTTCTTCTGGTCTCAGGCTGATGAAGTCTCTGGTTTATGTGGCCCTTTCTGTCTCTTGGGTTACTACTTTCCTTGTGTCTTTGGTGTTCTTCATTCTCCTTTACTCCAGGTGGTTGGGACCAATTGATGCATCTTAGATGGCTGCTTGCAAGCTTTTAAGACCCCACATGCCGCTCACCAAAGTGGGATATAGAACATTTTCCTAATAAGCTTTCTTATGCCAATTGACCTAGATGTCCCCTGAAAGCATGGTACCCAGACCTCTACCCCTGCTACTCTGTCCCTCAAACTGTTTGATTGTATTCAGGAAACTTCTTAGCTTTGGTTTAGTCCAGTTGTGTTGACTTCTCCTGCAGGGTGTGCTGTCCTTCCCTTCACCTAAGATAATTCTTATCTACTATTTAGTTAGTAAATAACCCTCACCCTCCCTCCCCACCCTCGTAACCATCAAAGAATGTTTTCTCCTCTGTTTAAGCCTTTTCTTGAGTTCTTATAATAGTGGTCTTATAGAATATTTGTCCTTCTGTGACTGACTAAATTCACTCAGCATAATGCCCTCCAGACTCCTCCATGTTATAAAATGTTGAAGGGCTTTATCGTTATTCTTTATCATTGCATAGTATTCCATTGTGTGGATTAAACCATAATTTGTTTATCTATTTGTACACTGAAGGGCACCTAGGTTGTTTCCACCTTTTTGATATTGTGAACAGTGCTGCAATGAACATGGGTGTGCATATATCTATTTGTGTGATGGCTCTTATTTCTCTAGGATATATTCCAACGAGTAGGATAGCTGGATCAGATGGTACTTCTATTTCTAGCTTTTCAAGGAAGCGTCAAATTGATTTCCAAAGTCATTGTACCATTTCACACTCCCACCAACAGTGTATAAGTGTTCCAGTCCCTCCACAGCCTCTCCAGCATTTATTATTTGGTATTTTTTGGATTAATGCTAGCCTTGTTGGGGTGAGATGATATCTCATTTTAGTTTTGATCTGCATTTCTCTAATGGCTAATGATCATGAGCATTTCTCTTTATGTGTCTGTTAGCTACCTAAATATCTTCTTTGGTGAAATGCCTGTTCATATCCTTTGCCCATTTTTTAATTGGGTTGTCTTTTTGTTGTTGAGGTTTTGCAGCTTCTTATAGATTTTAGAGATTAGACACTGATCAGATTTGTCATAGCCAAAATTTTTTTCCTACAGTCTGTAGGTTGTCTTTTAACTCTTTTGGAGAAGTCTTTTGATAATCATAAGTGTTTGATTTTAGGGAGTTCCCATTTATGTAGTGTCTTTTCTAGTGCTTGTGCACTGTTACTTATGCTTCGTATTGTGTTTATGCCATGTATTAGGGCTCCTAGCGTTGTCCCTAATTTTTCTTCCATGATCTTTATTGTTTTCAATTTTATATTTAAGTCTTTGATCCATTCTGAGTTAGTTTTTGTGCATGGTGTGAGATATGGGTCTTATTTCAGTTTTTTGCAGGTGGATATCCAGTTATGCCAGCACCATTTGTTAGAGATTGTCTTTTCCCCAATTAACGGACTTTGGGCCTTTGTCAAATATCAGCTGCTCATAGGTGGATGAATTTATGTCTGGATTCTCAATTCTGTTCCATTGGTCTATGTATCTGTTGTTAGACCAGTACTAGGCTGTTTTGACTACTGTGGCAGTATAATAGTTTCAAAAGCAGGTAGTGTGAGGCCTCCCACTTTATTCTTCTTCTTGAGTAATGCTCTATTTATTCGGGGCTTCTTCCCTTTCCATATGAAGTTGGTAATTTGTTTCCCCATCTCATTAAAAAATATCGGTGGAACTTGGATCGGGATCGCATTGTATCTGTAGATTGCTTTGGGTAGAATTGACATTTTCACTATGTTCAGCCTTCCTATCCAACAGCAAGGTATGTTTTTCCACTTATGCAGATCTCTTTTGTTCACTTGCAGTAGTGTCTTGTAGTTTTCATTGTATAGGACTTTTACATCTCTGGTTAGATTTATTCCTAAGTGTTTTATCTTCTTGGGAGCTATTGTAAATGGTATTGATTTGATGATTTCCTCTTTGAGGATCTCTTTGTTGGTGTAAAGGAATCCAACTGATTTTTGTATGTTTATCTTGTATCCTGAAACTTTGCTGAAAT
>NW_004444109.1:3833936-3872372 GCF_000243295.1 Trichechus manatus latirostris | reverse complement strand
GGATTTTACTTTAAAGCCTATTTTGTCAGAGATTAATATTGCCAATCCAGATCTCTTTTGAATGCTGTTTGGTTGACATATTTTTTTCCATCCTTTGAGTTTTAGTTTGTTTGTGTCTTTAAGTCTAAGGTGTGTCTCTTGTAGGCAGCATATAGATGGATCGTGGTTTTTTAACCAATCTGCCGCTCTCTGTCTCTTTACTGGTGCATTTAGTCCATTTATATTCAGCGTAATTGTTGATAGGTATGAGTTTAGTGCTGTTATTTTGATGTCTTTTTTTGTGTGTTGTTCACAGTTTCTTTGTTCTACTTAATTTTCTGTGCTGTCATTTTTCTTTATGTACTTTCTTTGCATCTTTTTCATTGTTGTTGATTTTGTGTTTGCTAAGTCCTTATTTTTTTCTAGTTTTTTATTTTGACTTGTAGATTGTTAGTTTCCTTTGTGGTTACCCTAATATTAAACCCTATTTTTCTAAGTTTATACCAGTCTTTTATTTCTTTATATCGCCTTGACTTCCTCTTCATATGAAAAATCTATTTCTACATTTTTCAAGTCCTTCTTTTTTGTTTTAATATTGTCATCTTTTACATACTGACATCTATTTCCCATTTTCAGTGTTTTAGCTTTGATTTACTTTTGTGAATTCCATATCTGGGTTGATATCTGGTTGCTCTGGCCTGTGTTCTAGTCTTGGGTCGTTATCTGATGTTACTGATTTTATAACCAGAGAACTCCCTTTAATATTTCTTGCAATTTTGGTTTGGTTTTTGAAAATTCCCAAACTTCTGTTTATCTGGAAATGCCCTAATTTCGCCATCATATTTGAGATACAGTTTTGCTGGATATATAATTCTTGGCTGTCAGTTTTTTTCTTTCAAGGCTTTATATACGTCATCCCATTGCCTTCTTGCCTGCGTGGTTTCTGCTGAGTAGTCTGAACTTATTCTTATTGAATCTCCTTTGTACATGACTTTTCTTTTATCCCTAGCTGCTTTTAAGATTCTCTGTTTATCTTTGGTTTTCGCAAGTTTGATTATAATATGTCTTGGTGACTTTCTTTTGGTATCTACTTTATGTCGGTTTCGATGAGCATCTTGGATAGAGATTTTGTCATTTTTCACAATATCAGGGAATTTTTCTGCCAACAAATCTTCAACAATTCTCTCTGTATTTTCTGTTATCCTCCCTTGTTCTAGTACTCCAATTACTCGTAGGTTATTCCTCTTGATAGAGTCCCACATAATTCTTAGGGTTTCTTCATTTTTTTTAATCCTGATTTGTCCTCAAATAAGTTTGTATCAAGTGCTTTATCTTCAATCTCACTAATTCTGACTTCCGTTGCCTCAGTTTTGCTCCTATGACTTTGTATTGAGTAGTCTAATTCTGAAATTTTATTTATTTCTGATTGTAGTCTCTCTATGGATTCTTGCAGCCTGTTAAATTTGTCATTATGCTCTTCTCTAATCTTTTTAATTTCCTCTATTGTGTGTTCTGCGTTTTGATTAATTTCCTTCCTAATTTCTTGAAGAGTTCTGTATATTAATCTTTTTATTATTCTGCCTCTGGTAATTCCATGAAATTTTCCTCCTCTGGAAAATTTCTAGATTCTTTATTTTGGGAGCTTGCTGAAGCCATCATGGATTGTCTCTTTATGTTATTTGATATTGACTGTTGTCTCCAAGCCATCAAGAAGTTATTATATTATTTATTTTATGTTTGCTTACTGTGCCTAGCTTCTTGTTTTGTTTTGATATGCCTAAATAGACTGCTCATATGAGCTAGTCTGATTATTGGCACCTTTGAAGCTCTAATGTCCTGTCACCAGGTGGTTAGATCTGTTACTAGGTATGTGAGCTCAAGAATCTGCCCACTCCTCCTGTATGGATTCAGCTCAGGTGCCCAGATATATAACCACCAAGTGTGTGGTGTAGGCTCTCACTTACAGTCCTAGATAAGCGTGGGTGTTTGGGGTAGGCACAGGCATCTGGCTGCAGCAGGGGAATACACTCTGAGCAAGGCAAGGGGCCGACAGCTGCCCCCGAGTGTCCAAGAGAAAAGCATGTCCCTGTTCCCTAGAGTGCGTAGGTGGGTGGGTTTTGCAACCAGACTATGAGCAGCTAATGCTGTTGGCTGTGAGGAATGGGGGTTACCTCTTATTCATGGGTCCCACTCACAGGTGGCTAGGTGGCATGGGTGGAGCCACCAGTCCTCAGTTCCCTGATGTAGGTAGTTGAAGACCCTGCTTAATGGACAGAGCAGTGTCAAATATCAAGAACCTGCAACTTCACAGCTGAAACCACTGAAGTTAGTGTTCTGGTATATACCCTGTTGTACTGCGGTAGTGAGGGCCTATGCTGTTGATATGGGCCCACGCAAGTCTATGCAGGCGGAAAGGCACTCAAGGTCCATGGATGCCTTATGCCTGTGCCTAGGCAAAGGAGCTGTGCCTACCCTGGGTCCCTGGCTTAGGGGAGCTGGCAGTTTATTTTTTCCCGTGTTTGTTAATTTGTTGACTCTCCAAGGCAGGGAGAATGGCTCTGGGCATGTGACAAATCCTACTTCCAGCCCAGGGGACTTTGCAATTGCTGAAGCCGGTCCAGGACCCAGTGCAGAGCGGGGAGTGGAGAGGTAAATGGGAGAAAGATTTTTCCCTAAGGGGGGTGTTTTTGATCTTCGCAGTAAGCCATATGCAAGTACTTATCTTTTGTAGAGGGCTGCTTCTCACTGGTTCTGGGTGGCCATGTAGAGTCTCTGGTGCTGGGTCTCTCCCGGTGTGGAAAACGCGCCTCCCGAGCATGGCTGCTTGCCTGCCTCACTGCTCACCCCTGAGATGATCAGGCCTGAAGGGCTCAGGCTCTTGCCAGGTCAGGTCTGGCAACTCCTTGCTGCTTCTGAACCATCTGTCCCTCCCCCTGCCACTCAGTCCAGTTCCTCACCTCTGCCTTTGATATTCAGGGCCACCAGATTGACATATATAATTGAATCACTTGTTTTTTCAGGTCTTTGTTGTAAGAGGGTCCACCAGAAGCATCTGGCTACTCCACCATCTTGGCCTCGCCTCTCCTAAAGTTAGATGATATTAAGTACTAAAAATTGAAGAACACTGTTCCCTTGACTTAAAAGGCTGTCATTACTGTTCATGTTTCCTCATATACTATTTTTTCAATCTGATTGCTTACAATTGTAACTACTTTGATTGGAACATGTGCTCTGACTAAGCACTCTGGTCTGGACAAATCCTAGGCCAGCAACCCTACTGGCCAGAAAGTTACTTATTAGAATAGTCCACGAAGTAGTTTATATAAAAGAGCCTTACTAAGCTTCATCATAGGACAATAATTACATGAGTCTGACAACTCTAATGGTGACGAATTATTTACTGGACAGCCAAGGTAGTCTTCAGCACCATGTCTTCAGTGCCAATGACAGTGCCTGGGAAATGCTAGGCATCTATTAAAATATTTATCAGATGAATGAGTGATGAGTATAATCTTAACTACATAAAACAGCCAAAACATAAACAGCAGCTATTTAGCATAGTAAGGTGAATTATTGACTATTTTTATTTTCAGTAAATGTATTTCAAAATCATTTCCAGTAGCATGGTTTTGAGGTGAGTTTCACAAAGACGTCAAAAGCCTGGAAAAAGTGATGACAAGCAGTTAAAATTGAAGTTGATTACTGTGAGACAATGTATACAAAAGACAGTAAATTAAAAAAAAAAAAAGGAAAATATAAAAACCAGTTTTTCATAAAGAAATTAGTAAATTACTTGAATTATATGGAGACATTTAGGAGATTTATATATTATTAGTAGTCTGTTAATTTGGGGTGATGTTATTTCTCAAGTCTGAGGATACAACATATCCATATCATGTCTAAACCAAGGATTATTGCAAGGATAATCTAGGCACATAGAAAAAGCCAGACTATTGATTTAGGAAATAATATTGGAGTCATTATTCCCTGTCCTTGAGCAGAGAGAATGTGACCCAGCCAGAGCTGGGTTCACAAGGGCTCACAAGGGCTCACAAGGACTCACAAGGACACATCAACAGGGCCCTGAAGTATAAAGACAATAGCTAGGATAATCTTGGAAAATATCTTTTAGGAAAACTTTCACCTAAACAAATCATCAAATGGAACACAAAAGACATTCCACTCTTGTCTTTTTCTATTAGCATTCAGTGAATAGAAAATTTATTGGACCAATGATTGTTAAGAAATTTAAATCAAAATGTAGGACAACAGTTTCTAACCAATCTGTGAAAAGGTGAAGCTTTCAATGGTTTTGCCCATTTGTAATGTGATATATACTGAAGACTCTGAAACATTCCTTGGACTTGGGCAGACATGGCTGTGTGTCCGTTTTCCCACTCTTGTCTATTCTGTAATATTCTCTGGACTCGGGAAAACATGGCTATGGCAGCATGCTTGTCCGTTTTTCCACTTTTGTCTGTTCTGTAATATTTCCTTGGATTCGGGCAGACATTAGCTCTGGCATCATGCTTGTCCGCTTCCCACTTTTGCCTTTGAATATATGCTGAATAAAACTTCCTTTTTGCTTCATTAAACTTTGTGATGTTTTTTCCCTACAGCACTATTGAGAACCACTGCCTTAGAATATATTGTAGAATTTTCTTTTCATTTTTCCAAGGGGATGTATAATAAGAAGGAGTAATGCTTATTTTCTTACTTAAGGAGATGATATCTCCATATTCTTCAGAAATTAGTGTGATACGTGGCCTTAGACCTGACCATCTAAGTAAAAGGATTTCTGCCAGATCACAAGGACAAATGTTCCATTAACACCTCTAGGGGATACCTAATAATATCTGCAGACATTTTGATTGTCGCAGTGTGCAGGACTGATCCCCAAAACAAAGAAGTATTAGGTTCAATATACCAATTGTGCCAAGGTTGAGAAAACGTGTTCTAAGGTAATGTGAGAATATAACTAATTATGTAAATTACATTGTGCATATGAGTCATCATTATTAATATAAAATTATAAATAATGATATGGATAATATTTCCTTAAACTATACACATAGAAGGCAGCTGCTTCCCCATCTAAATGGTTTGAATCAAATTAGTGAAGTCAACAGCTCTGTGAAGACACGGTCTTAAAAGTGGCGTCACTACACCTACAGCTGCGTACTTGTGAAATTGTCCTCCTGCCAATGCATTCTTTTGAAAATAAAACAAAAATCTGTCTTTGGCTTTTGGTTTCCTGCCAACAAAATAATCTTGATTAAACTACTACCTTTTTTCTCTTCAAAATAAGACTGAATGTTTCTATGCAGTTGAGAATGAATCACTTTAGGGATTAGTCATCTAAAAAATGCATATTATAAGCTCTTTATAATTAAAGAGTAGTTTTAAATATATAGCAGCTTGCAGTCCCACCCACCTTGTTGTTAGTAAAGATAGAAAGATGTTTAAAAAGCATGAGGCAATAAACACCACCTGCTTTTAAAGTGCAGGGATCCTGACATTTGCGTTTCTATTTGTATTTAAAGTCTGATATTCACATTGAATCATGCTTGTATTTGAAAACAGATTGACTTTTAATATAGTGTATCAACTGCAAAAATGTAAAGATTAAGATAGCATCTATATATTTTCACACGTTTACTAAATACCTGCAAAATTAAATACCAAAATATTAAAATTGTTTATCTCTGAATAATAGATTTATGAGGGATTTTTATAAAAGCATGCGTTTTCTAAACTTTTCTAAACTTTCAACCATTAAAAATATATTAGTTTAATAAATTAGCAGAAAACATCTTTTAAAAAGCTTAATATGCCTAGTTAACACAGAGCATTAAAATAATTATTTATAAAATGGAAATTGATCACAATAAATACGCTGAGTACGCTGTCGTCACTTGAAAAACTCTCTCTACACCCCACACTACCCCTAACCTCACCACACACAAACACAAGTGTTCCACGGTATCCCACTTATGGATATGATTTATGGAACCAGCCCACTATGACTGGACATTTTGGTTGTCTCCAAATTTTTGCTCATATATAAAACTTCAGAGAACATCCTAATACTGTATGTTTGCTTGCTAATTTCTCGAGGAGAAATTTCTAGAAGTTCTTTTCTGAGTCAGTGAAAGGCACTTTTTAAAGACTCTGCTGTGTTGATAGTTGCCGTCAAGTCAGCCCCCGACTCATTACTTATGAAGGAAACATCACCTAGTCTTGCACCTTCCCCATGGTGGGTTTCAAATCAGACCATTGTGATCCATAGGGTTTTCACTGGCTGATTTTTGGAAGTACATCGCCAGGCCATTCTTCCTAGTTCATCGTAGTCTGGACGCTCTTCTCTTTAGCATCATAGAAACATGCAAACTACCACCGACATACAGGTTACCCTCCTGAAATGTTTACTTCCCTTAAAATTTAAATTCCCATCTGTAACCTGTGATAGGGTCCACTTTCCGTCACCATTACCCAGATAATGTACGAGTTCCATATTTTGGCTAACTGATCCTAATATGTTATTAATATATATATATGAATAAAAATATCTGGCACTACATATTCCTAAAGTCTTTTATTAACTTGAAAAATGAAAGTATGTTTGTCTCTGCCGCTATTAGTGTGTAAGTTGAAGGCAGCAACTGTGGTCTTCAACTGGCACAGCCTCGACCAACTATATCATCTTGCAGCTTCCCTATTTTTCTCCATAATCCCTTATTTTATCCCATCTCACCTGTTTTTGTATAGGATTTTAAGTGACATACAGTATTGTAGATCATTACTGAGAGATTCAAATGAATAGATGTACTCTATATTAAATAAAATGTGTCAGGGCATTGTACTATATTCCAATGTTGATAATCAATAAACAATAAAAACAAAAGGACATTATGTTCTGATACTTAAAAAAAATATGTCTTTCATTTGTGAGGGGGTGAAATAAAACTGGCAGTTATCTGAATAGAAAACTAGTGAAAATTAACATAAAATTTCCCCCAAAATTGAAGACCAGAAAAAATAAAAATAGGTGCACATTATTTCTAGTGATAAATCTAGATATACTACTACATTAAAAGAAGATGGAATATATATTTTTACAAAACAAGAAACTTAGCACTTCTTGTTCTCTAAACTTGGAGCTGCATAAATAAATAAGTATTGTTTATGAACATTCAAACTTTTCAGGAGCCTGAATACTTGATTTGCATATAATCCTGTCAGTTATGTAGCAACTGAATCCTCTGGCTAATTTTCCTAATACACTCTGCCCGGATCATTGTTACCTAGTTATTAAGACATCATTTTCAAACACAAGGCTACGCTAACAAAGGTTGCCAAGTTTTTCTCATTCTATCCGTGTCAGCAATTTTCTGTGGCTTTAACAAATATGTAAAAATATTCAGCACTCATTGTTTTCAACAAGAAATGGTGCCGTTCCTGTATCAATTTAAACAGATATATTCAATCATTGTCATAATATTTATACTCTATAGTTAATGAAATGATTTCACATACATCAACTCATTGGATCATCAAAACATCGCTGTGAGGCAAGTGCCTCGCTCTCTAATTTTTTTTATTATTATTTTTTCTTTTTTCCATTACACAGAGAAACTAAGGCTGAAAGAGATGGAATTAGCTATCTAAGATCACACAGTTATTAATGATAAATTCAGTACCAAATGCTAATAGAAATATTTTGATTAGATAAATCCCTTTCTATTCAGTTCACTTCTGGGTACATTTTAAAAATACATTTTATATTACTGCTTTCTGTTACTGCTTTTACTTAAAAAAAAAAGTTGCCGTCGAGTAAATTCCGACTCATAGCTACTCTATAGGACAGAGCAGAACTGCCCCAATAGGGTTTCCAAAGAGCTGCTGGTGAATTCGAACTGCCAACCTCTTCGTTAGGAGCCGTAGCTCTTAACGACTGCACCACCAGGGATCCATTTTCACTTTACACAACCAATTATATATTTCTGACAAACTAATACATGTTACTATTGTTTTAAGTGTTGTAACACTAAAAAAATCATTATTTTTCCTTCTAACATTAGCTATGTAACTGAAATAATTAGGTATGGCATAAGCCATCTACTACTCTTAAAAGTCTTGTCATATTTATTTAATGTGAAATTGATCTAGTGAGTTGATAATCACTTCATTCTGAGAGCCACTGTGAAGAGACTGCATTGTTTCATGGTTGACATCAAAATGATTAATGACATCAATATAATTCATTGTTTCGTCGACATGATGTAAACAATGAGTTGATTCACTCAATTGAAGAATAAGAAGTGGCAAGCTACTTTTGTCATCATCTCAAACAAGGGACCAACTGACTACACTGCTCGCTTTTCAAACACACTATTCTTTTGCAGTCATGTAGGACACAGCTTACTTTGAGTTTATTTTACTTGTCACACTCTATATACACATAAATATAAAGGCATGTTTAATATGCGCATTTAAGTACAAAAGTTTTCATTCATATAAACCCATAAAATTTCTTTTTAAACAATTTGAATCTTGTACATCTCACATTTCTAGTAGCGTTTATTTTACCTCAATATTATATTCATGTTAAAAAAAACTAATATATATGTATGTATGTGTGTATATATACCCACATAAATACGGTGAAAACTGTGAGAACCGGACCTTAAAGGGACTACCTTATTTCTCTGGGTATCGGAAGTTTTTCTACGTTTGACGGGGTGCATGCAGTCTTACCACTTTTCTATCACTCCCTTTAGTGGAAAATATTTGATTTTTTCCTTCTCTAACAGATGTCCTCCTTCCACAGTGTCTTCGGCTGAGTTCTCTAGAGAAGCAAAACCAGTAAAGCGTATAAATATATATACAGAGAGATTTATATCGAAGAAACTGCTCACGCGATTGCAGAGGCTGGAACGTCCCAAGTCCGTGGATCAGGATAGAGGCTTCTCCCTATTCACATAACCGCAGGGGCTGGCGAAACTAAGATCGGCAGGCCCGAGAGCAGGGCTCTGCTCACAGGCTGTGAAGACCCATGAATCCCAAGATTGGCAGATAAGCTGATAGCTCAAGTCCCAAGAACTGGAGGTCAGACTAACAAGAGGCAGCCACAATATCCAGAGTGAGCAAAAAGCCAGAACATCTGCTTATATTTGGATGTAGGCCATACCCCCAAGGAAACTCTCTTTCAACTGATTGGCTACTCACAGCAGATTCAATCATGGGAGTGATCACATATAAACACTGAGAATCACGGCCCAGCCAAGTTGACACACAATCTTAACCATCACACACAAGTTCTGGCTTTAGGGATTAGAAGAATATGTATATATATACATACATGTATATACATATGTTTATATGTAAAGTTTTTACATATTTACACATAAAATTATATTTTTATATAATATTAAGTATTTATACACAGGAATTAGTTTTTTGCACAAGGACACACACACATATGTATATATATAGAGAGATGATCAGAATAATTGGAACATGGAATTTACAAACATGAATCTAGGAAAATTGGGAGTCATCAAAAATGAAATGGATTGCATAAGGCTTGGTAACCTAGGCATTAAAAAAAAAAAAAAAACCGTTTGCCTTCAAGTTGATTCCAACTCATAGCAACCCTACAGGACACAGTAAAGCTGGCCCAAACGATTTCCAAGGAGTGACTGGTGGATTTGAACTAATGACCTTTTGGTTAGCAGTCAAATGCTTAACCACTGCATCACCAGGGCTCCATCCTAGGCATTAGTGAGCTGAAATGGACTGGTATTGGCCATTTTTATTCAGACAATCATATGGTCTACTATGCCAGAAATAACAGCTTGAAGAGGAATGGCATCGCATTCATAGTCAAAAGGAACATTTCAAGATCTATCTTGAAATACAATGCTGTCAGTGATAAGATAATATCCATACACCTACAAGGAAAACCATTCAATACAACTATTATTAAAATTTACTCACCAGCACTAATGCCAAAGATAAGGAAATTGAAGATTTTTTAACAACTTCTGCAGTCAGCAATTGATCAAACATGCAATCAAGATGCATTGATAATTACTGGTGATTGGAAAGCAAAAGTTGGAAGCAAAGAAGAGGGATCTGTAGTTGGAAAATATGGCTTTGGCTGTAGAAATGACATGGAGATCACATGCTAGAATTTTGCAAGACCAACGACTTCTTTATTGCAAATACCTTTTTTCAACAACATAAAGTGTGACTATAGACGTAGACCTCACCAGATGGAATACACAGGAATCAAATCAACTACATCTGTAGAAACAGAAGATGGAAAAGCTCAGTATCATCAGTCAGAACAAGGACAGGGGCCAACTTCGAACAGACTATCAGTTGCTTATATGCAAGTTCAAGCTGAAGGTTAGGAAAATTAGAGCAAGTCCCCAAGAACCAAAATATGACCTTGAGTATAAGCTGGAAACAACTTGTTGCTGTCCAGTTGATTCCGACTCACAGCAACCCTAATAGGACACAGTAAAACTGCCCCACACGGTTTCCAAGGAGTGGCTGGTGGATTTGAACTGCCGACCTTTTGGTTAACAGCTGACTCTTACCCACTATGCCACCAGCGCTCCACCTTGAGTATATCCCACCTCAGTTTGGAGACCATCTCAAGAATAGATTTGATGCATTGAACACTAATGACCGAAGACCAGAGGAGGTGTGGAATGACATCAAGGACATCATACACAAAGAAAGCAAAAGGTTATTAAAAAGACAGGAATGAAAGAAAAGAACAAAATGGATGTCAGAAGAGACTTAAAGTGAAAGGAAGAAATAATGAAGTAAAAGAGCTGAACAGAAGATTTCAAAGCATTGCTCGAGAAAACAAAGTAAAATATTATAATGAAATGGGCAAAGACCTGGAGTTAGAAAACGAAAAGGGGAAAACAGGCTCAACATTTCACAAGCTGAAAGAACTGAAGAAAAATTTCAAGCCTCGAGTTACAATATTGAAGGATTTTATGGGGAAAATATTAAACTACGCAGGAAGAATCAAAAGAAGGTGAAAGGAATACTCAGAGTAACTGTAGCAAAAACAATTTGTCCATTTCAACCATTTCAGGAGGTGGTATATGATCAAGAACCAATGGTACTGAAGGACGAAGTCCAAGCTTCACTGAAGGGAATGGCAAAAAAGAAGGCTCCAAGAACAGACGGAATACTAACTGAGATGTTTCAAGAAACGGATGCAGCACTGGCGGTGCTCACTTGTCTATGTCAAGAAATTTGGAAGACAGTTACTTGGTCAACCAACTGGAAGAGATTCATACTGGTGCCCATTCCGAAGAAAAGTGATGCAACAGAATGCAAAACTCATAGTACAATATCATTAATATCAAACACAAGTAAAATTTTGCTGCAGATCATTCAAAAACGACTGCCCTCAGTATACATAGACAGGCAACTGCCAGAATTTCAAGCCGGATTCAGAAGAGGACATAGAACTGTTGTAAGATGAATCTTAGCTGAAAGCAGAGACTACCAGAAAGATGTTTACCTGTGTTTTATTGACTACACAAAGGGATTTGACCACATGGATCGTGATGAATTATGGATAACATTGCGAAGAATGGGAATTCCAGAATACTTAATTGTGCTCATGAGGAACCTGTACATAGACCAAGAGGCAGTCCTTCGAGCAGAACAAGCTGATATTATATGGTTTAAAGTCAGGAAAGGTGTGCATAAGGGTTGTATCCTTTCACCATACTTATTCTATCTGTATGCTGAGCAAATAATCTGAGAAGCTGGGCTATATAAAGAAGAACAGGGCATCAGGATTGGAGGAAGACTCGTTAACAACTTGCGATAATCAGATGCCACAATTTTGCTTGCAGAAAATGAAGAGGACTTGAAGCACTTACTGATGAAGACCAAAGACTACAGCCTTCAGTATGGATTATACTTGAGCATAAAGAAAACAAAAATCCTTACAGCTGGACCAATAAGCAACATCAAGATAAACAGAAAAATGATGGACGCTGTCAAGAATTTCATTTCACTTGGTCCACAATCAACGCCATGGAAATAGCAGTCAAAAAATCAAAAGACGCATTGTGTTGGGCAAATCTGCTGCAAAAGACCTCTTTAAAGCGTTAAAAAGCAAAGATGTCAGTTTGAGGATGAAGGTGTGCCTGACCCATGTCATGGTATTTTCAATCACCTCATATGCATGTAAAAGCTGGAGAATGAATAAGGAAGATCAAAGAAGAATTAATGCCTCTGAATTACGGTGTTTCCCACGAATATTGAATATACCATAAATTGCCAGAAGAATGAACAAATCTGTCTTGAAAGAAGTACACCCAGAATGCTGCTTAGAAGCAAGGATGGTGAGACTTCCTCTCACATACTTTGGACATGTTATCAGGAGGGACCAGT
The DNA here is from genome assembly GCF_000243295.1 of Trichechus manatus latirostris. NCBI lineage: Eukaryota > Metazoa > Chordata > Mammalia > Sirenia > Trichechidae > Trichechus > Trichechus manatus. The sequence continues at coordinate 3,859,955 of NW_004444109.1, read as the reverse complement.
CCCTGGAGAAAGACATTATGCTTGGTAAAGTACAGGGTCGCGAAAAAGAGGATTACCCTCAACAAGACGGATTGACACAGTGGCTACAACAACGGGCTCAAGCATAAGGATTGTAGGGATGGCTCAGAACTGGGCAGTGTTTCCCTCTGTTGTACAAAGGGTCGCTATGAGTTGAACCAGCTTTACAGCACCTAATAACAACAGAGGGAGAAAGAAAAGGAGAGAGAGAGAGATATAAATAGATATGTCCATAAAAATATTATTTCGTCTTTGAGGCGGAATATAGACCAGAGTTCTATTACCTGCACTTTAAAATACAATTATTTAAAAGAAAGTAGTTTTGTCAAGTTTTATTCACTTTTGAGGCTCTGGGCAATCCCTGAGGGTGAGGAACATGAAAGGAAAATGCAGAAGAGAAATGTAGATTCTGTATCAAAAGCAATACTTCAATTCCTCCCAAGTATTCTGTCTGCAAATATGCATCTATATTCTGTTGTTTTGTTTTTCCGTATATACTCACTTTAGGAAGGCAAGAAAACGCATCTTAAATCAAAGAAAGATAAAAGGGATGCCATTGAAATCAGGGAAGACTATCCAATAATTGGAATTGTAATCAGGACAAAGGTAAAGATGGTATCAATAGATTTTGGATATACTCAAGAATAGAAGTACTTTTAAAATACAAACAAAAACAACAACAAAAAATACTCCAATACTTTAAATGGTTTCCACCTTACACAGTTTTGACTTTTGCAGGTTTAACTGTATTTTCATCTGTTTATTTGCATTATCAATATGTCTGATTTACATTCATTTCCAACTTATTAAATTACCAGTATCATCCAGCAATTCTGATGTCTATGTTACGGCCTTTTTCTGCAGAGATGTCAAATGACGGTTCGCTCAAAAGCCCCCACTAGCCTACTGCAGCTCACCCTTAGTAACTCTGTGTTATGTTTCTTTTGGATAGCTCACAGGAAAATGTTGGACTGACATGAACTACATCGCAGGTACTGCTTATTTGCTTTGCAGTAGACTTATTTGGAGAGGTTCTGGAATGATTGCTGCAAGTGATTTGGCAATCAACAGTTAATAGAGGGGAGGAGGAATGTAAGAGACAATGTACATTTCCTACTAATGTAAATATATGCTGTTCTAAACACCACATGTTAGTACTGGACTACTCCATTATAGTACTGAAAAATAGCAATTTAACTTTTAGGTTATTCTGCCATTCTTTTAAATAAACTCAGCTGTGTCCAGAAAGTTCCTACGTTATTTTCAAACTACACTTTAGGGATTAAAAGAATCAGTCTCAACGTATGAACAATGATTGCTCAGTACACCTATTTGTCATATTTTTGGTGCTTCTCTCTGACAGAATGTGTTACTGACAAATGCCACTTACTATATAATTCACTTAGCTGCACAGTGAGCATAAAGGGATACTAAAGAGTGAATAATTCATCTTAACCCTTTTTGTATTGCCTTGTTTACTAGAAAACTGGTCTATAGAGAAGAACATTGTGTGGCCTCTTGAAATTGTCTGCAATCAATGGTAACTCTATTACACAGCTGACAGCTACATATAGAATCAACTGTCTTGGTAACATCCATTAATTTCGTTTTTGTGAGAGCATGTTTATTTTGCTACATACAGTTCAGAATGATCCAAAACATTTGTTTGTCTTTCTAATTTAGAGAAAGATAATTTTGTGTAGGAGCAAAATAGAAACTATTGAAATTTATACGAGGAGTGGTTATGCTATATTGGAAAAGCTTCTAAAGTCAAGCTGTAGGATTTTATTTCTTTTCTTTAAAAAAATGAATTATAAGAAGTACAAAGACAAAAAATAATGGAAGGAGTAGTTGTCAAAGCAGAAGATTCAAGCAATGGTATACTTTGTATATTAGAATTACAATGATCACTATATATAATCTTATAGTTTCATGTCCAAAAAAAAAAAAAGATGATTTGCCTAAAGTTGAGTAATAATAGCAGCTTCACAAATAGAAGCTACATCCACTTATCCTGTAATGCAATGTCTTCTCTATTTCTTCCTGCTCTAACTCTTGTAAACCTAGACTTCTCATGGTGAGATTTTGAAAAAAACTACACATAACAAGCATGGCTAAGTTTGTATGTAGTTTCTGCCTTCTTTGTAAAGCCAAGCATCATTTTGCATGTACAACTCCAATTCAGATTTTACTCTGACTCGTAGGACTAGAACAAGAGAACAAGTGTCAAAGAAAACAAGAGGAGTGTTAACATTTAAAAACAAACAGTGTGCAATTCAGAAAAGCATTTTCATAAAATTACTATTTTTTTTGCTGAGAGTCAAGAATAACTGTTTTGTTCATCATACCTCAGCAACATGTTAGTACTAAAAGGCCCCTGAAATGCTAAATTACTGGACTATAATATTCATTTAAAAGAACTTTTTGTGAGGTGTACCAGATATGTAATCAGATATCTATTACCCCCCAAATTAGCATGTGTGTGATGACCTCATCCAAATAGAATAATGTGGAAAACAAATACTTAGAATAACTATTGACGTAGTCCACCATGCATACTGTAGTCCACCATGTCACACCGTGGTGGTTTTCATGTTGCTATGATACTGGAAGCTTTGCCACAGGTATTTCAAATACCAGCAGGGTAACCATAGATTGACAAGTTTCAGCGGAACTTCCAGACTAAGACAGCCTAGGAAGAAGGACTTGGCAGTTTACTTTTGAAAAAGCTGGCCAATGAAAACCTTATGAATAACAGCAGCAAATTGTCTGATCTAGTACTGGAAAATGAGCCCCTCAGGTTGGAAGACACTCAAAATATGACTGGGAAAGAGGTGCCTCATGAAAGTAGATGACATGGATGGAGTGAAAGTTTTCAGAACCTTCATTTGATGATGTGACATGACTCAAAATGAGAAGAAACAGGTGCAAACATCCATTAATAATTGGGATGTGAAATGTACGAAGTATGAATCTAGGAAAACTGGAAATTGTCAAAAATGAAATGTAACACATAAAGATGGGTGTCCTAGGCATTAGTGAGCTGTAGGGGACTAGTATTGGCCATTTTCAATTGGACAATTATATGGCATACTATACCAGGAATGACAAATTGAAGAAGAATGGCATCACATTATTATCAAAAAGAACATTCCAAGATCTACCCTGAAGTACAATGCTGTCAGTGATAGGATATTGTCCATATATCTACAAAGAAGATGAGTTAATATGACTATTATTAAAATTTATGCATCAAACACTAAGCCAAAGACGAAGAAATTTAAGATTTTTAACAACTTCTGCAGTCAGAAATTGATCAAACATGCAATCAAGATGCACTGATAATTACTGGTGATTGGAATAAGAAAGTTAGAAACAAAAAAGAAGGATCAGTAGTTGGAAAATATGGCCTTGGTGATAGAAACGACACTGGAAATCACGCGATGGAATTTTGCAAGACGAGGGACTTCTTCATTGCAAACACCTTTTTTTCAACAACATAAACGGTTACTATAAACGTGAGCCTCACCAGACGGAATACACAAAAATCAAATTGACTACATCTATGGAAAGAGACAATGGAAAAGCTCAATATCGTTAGTCAGAACAAGGCCAGGGGCCAACTGTGGAACAGACCATGAACTGTTCATATGCAAATTCAAGTTGAAACTGAAGAAAATTAGAACAAGTCCAGGAGAGCCAAAACACTATTTTAGATATATCCCATCTGAATTTAGAGACCATCTCAAGAACAGATTTGACACATTGAGCACTAATGACCAAAGACCAGACAAGCTGTGAAATGACATCAAGGACATCATACAAGAAGAAAGCAAGAGGTCATTAGAAAAAAAGGGAAGAAAGAAAAGATCAAAATGAATGTCAGAAGAGACTCTGAAACCTGCTCTTGAACATACAACAGCTAAAGCGAAAGGAAGAAATGATGAAGTAAAAGAGCTGAACAGAAGATTTCAAAGTAAAGTATTATAATGAAATGTGCAAAGACCTGGAGTTAGAAAACTCACTTGGCATTTCTCAAGCTGAAAGACCTGAAGAAAAATATTAAGCCTAGAGTTGCAATATTGAAGGATTTTACGGGGAAAATATTGAAGGAAACGGGAAGCATCAAAAGAAGATGGAAGGAATATACAGTCTCTACCAAAAAGAATTGGTCAATATTCAACCATTTCAGAATGTAGCATATGATCAAGAACCGATGGTACCGAAGGTAGAAGTCCAAGCTGCACGGAAGACATTGGCGAAAAACAGGGCTCCAGGAATTGATGGAATACTAATTAAGATATTTCAATGAACAGATGCAGCGCTGCAGGTTCTCACTATGCCAAGATATTTTGAGAACAGCTTCCCCGCCAACCGACTGGAAGAGATATATATTTGTGCCCATTCCAAAGAAAGGTGATCCAACAGAATGTGGAAATTATTGAGCAATATCATTAATATCACACACAAAATTATGCTGGAAGTCTTTCAAAAGTGCTTACAGCAGTATGTTGACAGAAAATTGCCAGAAATTCAAGCTGGATTCAGAAGAAGATATGGAATGAGGTACATCACTGATGATGTCAGATGGATCATGGATGAAAGAGAATACCAGAAAGAAGTTTACCTGTGTTTTATCGACTATGCAAAGGCATTTGACCATATGGGTCATAACAAATTACGGATAACATTGCAAAGAATGAGAATCCCAGAACACTTAATTGAGCTTATGCACAACCTGTACTTAGACCAAGAGGCAGTCGTTTAAACAGAATAAAGGGATACTGGGTGTTTTAGAGTCAGGAAGAGTGTGTGTCAGGATTGCATCCTTTCACCATACTTGTTCAATCTATATGCTGAGCAAATAATCCGAGAAGCTGGACTATGTGAAGGAGAATGCAGCAGCACCAGAATTGGAGGAAGACTCACTAATAACCTATGATATGCAGATGACACAACCTTGCTTGCTGAAAGTGAAGTGGACTTGAAGCACTTACTGATGAAGGTCAAAGACCATAGCCTTCAGTGTGGATTGCACTTCAACATAAAAAAACAAAAATCCTTACAATAAGCAACATCAAGATAAATGGAGAAAATATTGAAGTTGTCAAGGATTTCATTTTATTTGGATACACAATCAACACCCACGGAAGCAGTAGTTAAGAAATGAAAGGATGTATTGTGCTGGGCAAATCTGCTGCAAAAGACCTATTTAAAATGTTAAAAAGCGAAGATGTCACTTTGAGTACTAAGGTGCACCTGACCCAAGCCATGATAATTTCAATCACCTCACATGCATGTGAAAGCCGGACAATGAATAGGGAAGACCCAGAAGAATTGATGCCTTTGAATTATGGTACTCGCAAAGAATATTGAATATACCATGAATTGTTAAAAGAATTAACAAGTCTGTTTTGGAAGACGTACAGCCAGAGCGCTCCTTGGAAGCGAGGATAGTAAGACTTCATTTCATGTACTTTGGACACGTTATCATGATGGACCAGTCCCTGGAGAAGGATATCATGCATGGGTAGATAGAGGGTTAGTGAAAAAGAGGAAAACCCTTGATGAGACTGATTGACACAGTAGCTGCAACAGTGGGCTCAAATATAACAATGATTGTGAGGATGGTACAGGACCGGGCAGTGTTTTGCTCTGCTGCACATAAAGTTGCTATGTGTCGCAACCAACTCGACAGCACCTAATAACAACACAAATATTTCCTGGGCAGATAATTGCTTTTTACATCGAATGATCTAGTTTATCCATTTTATCATTATATAGTACAGCTCATTATTAAATATTTTTTATTGTTATCTGTCCAAGTAACATAACAGTAGAATGTACAAAACAGTTCTTTATATCATATCTTCTAATCATTTTAGAGAACACAAGATAAGCAGAGAGAGTTGACTTGCATGGTTCCAGAAAGAATCTTCCACTGAAATCAACTCATCCTCTCAAAAGCCCAAACTCCTCTCAGCTTTCAGGTGTTTTATGCATAAATAGTGCTATTTTCTTGGGCAGCTTTATTTTTCTCTTATCAAAATAAAAAAAAAAACCTACACCCAACACATTTTTCCCCTATCTTGAATAATTAATGACAAACAGGAAAGTTAAAAATGAAAATAACCTCCCTCAGGTTTAAGGGCAGGAACATAAAACAAAAAGAAAAAAAAGATTCGTGAATGTGGAATTCCTTCTTTTGGCTCTCATAGAATCAAGGTAACTTTTTTCCAATGATCCAGACACAGCCTCCAAATCTTCCTTTGCACAGCAATCTCTCAAAGATTATCAAGAAGTTGAAATCACCTTGCCATTATTATTCTAACAGAAAAATCAAGGCAAATCCAATTGAGAAGAGAATTAAGACTCTAAAACGTAAATAAAGCTTTTATTATTGTTGATTGAATTCTTAAATGTGCAAGGCATTTAATTTGTTTACAAGCCTTATAGCCTTTATTCCTTATAAAAATCTCATGAAGTAAGCTCTGCTATTTCTGTATTTTACAAATGAGGAAACAGGCTTAGAAAAAAAGATGTGTGTTTTAGCCTGTATTTCCCCATAAAATAGAAACAGAGACAAGTGGTGAAACCAACTATTCAAGGGCGTGTTAAGCTGGTCATCTTGAGGGCAACTAGGGTTCAATTCTGTCTCAGCCTTCTAAAGCGTAATTTGTAAAATGTGCCCCACAGTTGTCTATCTCAGAGATAGAAGAAGGGATCATTTATCCATTAGTTCTCACCTCCATTGATCAAGGGTTGCCCCATGGATTGTCAAATTTCTTAGGCCTATGTGAGTGCCAGGCAAGTTCTTTAGCACAGAAAATGCTAAACCATTCTTTAAATGGATATTTAATGTGGGTCATGAAACATTAACTACATCAACTATATTTTACGTTTAAAATACTTTTGTCCATTGCCAAATTAACTGTTTTTGTTTAATTTCCTGGCAAATTTAATGTGAAAACTAAGTTTAAAGTATGTATTCGAGGGACTATCTTGTCAACTTCTCATACAGTCTGATATGACTGAATAGACATTGAGTTGAACCAACAAAAAATATTTACCTACCAAGTTGTTTTTGTTTTTAGGGAAGCATTCACTGTAATTAGCGTTACAAAAGTAATTCTAAAAATCTATCAACCCACTTGATGGATAGCTTATTTTTTTTTCTTAAAATCCTCTCTGGTCTTCCCAATTTTACTAATATACTAATGGTAGCCTCCACATTTAAAGGAATATTCAATAATAAGCAGAAACTGAGCACGAAGGAAAGAAAACAGAAAAAGCAAGTACAGCAATCCAATATGTAATGGGCCACAAAACCCATAGGTGCAATGCATAATGGCCTTGGTGTCAGCAGCTCCAAACCCTCTATTCTGATGAATAGAAAAAAACAATCACACACTGTTTCCCAAAGCGATCCCAAGCAGCGTACATGGAGCAATAGCTGTAAAATGGAGTCCCAACAGGCTTATTCAAACATGCAAATTAACAGCATTGAAAAGCAATGTACAGTAATCAGGTCCCATTTAGTATTGTAGCATCAGCTGGGACACAATAAATGTCTGTGTATCCTGTAGACAGTTTGTATTGGTAATAGCTATCACATGAGTAATTAAGCACTTTAAACAAGTCAACCATTTAAGCTGTCCTACAAGTTAGGAGTGAAAAGCAAAGCTGGAATAAAGAACAATAACAAGGAGCCATTAGCCTTGATAACATCAGTCCACCCAAAAGCATACGTTGCCCCGAACGAGAGCAGATTGTAGATCTCACCTGCACTTCAGATGCTTGCTTTATTACTGTCCTACACATTTAAAAAACTCAGATCCCCATTGCGATGGTGTGTAACTAAAAATACTAATAGTGGTTAGCTTTTCCTCATTTTTTAATCTTTAAAATGTTTAAATAAATCTTTAATAGCTAACTAAAAAGTTATCCAGTTATTGCTTTCAGTCTTGGTCCATTTTTTCTAACTACCTAAATAACTTTAGGATTTATAAATTGATTTATTCTGGCATTTTATACCCACTAGTGATATAAGGCTAGTATATTGGGAGTCTCAGCTTCCCAGTGTTACCATATACTTGTGCTTTGGAGAGTCAGACTTAATCTGTTTCAACTTCTGAAGTTTGTAACTGGGATAGACCTGTGGAGGTGATATTTTTATCCACTTGTCTAGATACTACAAAAGATCACATTTAAATTGTCCACAGTAGTCAGTGCTACTTTCCAAAGAAAAAGATTGTGCAACCAAATTTTCTAATTCATCTCTGATGAGTAAATCATGCTCTCCTGATTGCCATGGAACAAAAGAAGGATAGTTGCTTCACTATTTGACTATAGTTGTTACTTATCCTCAGCCTTCACTCCTCGGGGCTAAAAAAATTTAAATCCCTTTAGTTTTTTGACATACATCTGTTTTTAAGGTGCTTCATCATTTTATGTCCTTCCTCTGAACCCTGTTCTAATTTATTCATATCTTGCAACTGCACTGGTATTTTAGTATGGCCTTTGCCCCACAGCAATCCTGCCAGGTCACCATGGTCAGTGCTGCCTCTAATTGTTTCCAGCCATGTATAGGCTTGGTGACAAGAGAGCTGCTAACAGGGCTGAGTCAGGTCAGGGTATCAGCGGGATCACTGACTCACCTGCATCTGATAGCTGGGACAAGAGTGTGGACCAATGGAACCTCCTGAGGCTTCAGACCTGGTTTAAATGATGTATAAGACTTTCTTACTGACATTTCCATGTTACCCCAGAGAGTGAAACTTTACCAACTGGTGTATGAATGTTCAACTTAAAAAGTATCGTGACCAAGAGGATTTCACAGATGTAAACCATCTCAAAAATCTTTTAAGTTACCCTTAACCTCACTATTAAACATTCAGCCTCCTACTAAGCAGCCAGAAATTTAGCTTTGAATATTTAACTTGTAATACATAACAGTTGGGGTCATTTCAGGTGTCTTCCTCAGGAAGCAGGGGAATGTTACCTTAATTTTAATTTCTCTAATACCACCCTCAGCTGTTTAATGAGTCAGGCTCGAAGTAATAGGAGTCATTTTCACATTATTTCACTCAATTGCCTTGAACTTCAAGACCTGCTATCTTCTCCCTGTCAATACACAATCCAAAAAGGTTGAGAAAGTTATATTAAAGCAAAGCCTGTTTTTCATTTGACTATAGGTAACCTAATGTTATTCCATACTAGGACATGAAAGAAAATGGAATAGTTGTAAGTTTATCAAAACCAATGAGTTACAGAAGAAATATTTGAGGGCAATATTAAGAGTGAGTGGAGAGGTGATAGTATGATTCCAATAAGGGAAGGAGCCAAGACAACAAGTAAGAGAGAACCTGTAATAATTAAGCCTTGAGATTTGGGGGAAGATACTTACGTAGAAAACAAGCTATAAAGAACAAAAGTACACAGTGCAGGTATGCGGTATAGGTGGAGTAGATATGTGGATTGACAATCACCTGTCTGTCAGTTTATTGTACCGTGATAGCTTTCCTGTTGCTGTGATGCTGGAAGCTATGCTACCAGTATTTCAAATACCAGCAGTGTCACCCATGGTGGACAGGTTTTAGCAGAGCTTCTAGACTAAGAGTAAGAAGAAAGCTCTAGTGACATACTTCTGAAAATTAGCCAATGAAAACTCTATGGATCACAACAAAATATTGCCCAATATAACACTGAAAGATGAGCTCCTTGGTTGGGAGGCAAAAATGGACTCAAGCATGCTGGCAATCATGAGGATGGCATGGGATTGGGCAACATTAAACTCTGTTTTACATGAGGTCCTCGTGAGTTAGCGCCGACTCAAGGGCAAAAACAACATGCAGATTGAAGTGAATGGATGGGCTGAAAATCAGACTGAACACTATTGCTTGAGACATTAGAGGTATTGTGTCACTAATTAAAAATAATAAGAAGCAAGAGGTTAGAACTAATAAAGGCATTTTGCTATTGCATCTCTAACATTTCAGTGGGATCAACTGGAAAATTTTCAAAGGTTGCCATTTCAAAATGAGAAGGAATTGTCTCTTCCTCTGTGATCCTACAAATGCTCTTTGAATGCATTTGCTGACTCAGACAAGTCAACCCATTCTTGGACAACCAATTTAGAACATTTTGTAAAACCTAAGTAGAACTGCATGCTGTTGTAACTAGTAAGCATTAATATAGCTGGAGAAAGTCCCAGAGATTTCCTGTTTTAATATCAGCTCAAGGTATATGATATATATGTATTTATTTAACCATGTCCCATATTTCCAATAATATTGTCATATTAGCTGAGAGAATGATAAATGTAACGGAAAAAGAATGAAGTAGAATTGTTCATAAAGAGACCAAATTATCCAATAACAAGGGAATGTATCAGGGTCAGAGATATTTCCCATTACTGGGAAATAAAAGTCAAAATAATTGTGTAATAGCAACTCTAAAGCCCTTGTTCAGCATTAGAGTAAAACTTGCTATCCCACTTGACTCATTTTATAAGATAATTAAATTAGATTCTAAACAATTGATCTAAACATTTTTGTGTGAGAAGAACTACACATTTCCTTCTTTTTTCCTTCCAATTATTTTTAATGCATAATTTTATTTTTCTACATCATATGTAATTTCATTTTAACATAAAAACCTAATCACACTTGTATCTTTCTACTAATGGGGGAATGAACACCTTAGAATGAGATATTTTTCTTTTACCAGGCAATTTCTATCTTTTTACCCAAGACAAGACCTCTTAATTAGAGTAGATGGCAACATTATTTTTATACTGAAAGCTATACTAAAATCTATGATCTCTATTCGTCCATAAAGCTTACAGTGCAGAATGTCAGTTTCCAATAAAACCAAGATGATTTGAGAAAATTAAAGCAAAATTTCAACATAACACATTCCAATTTTCATTCTATAATAAAAATATTAACACTCTAATGACTAGAAAATTGAGATATTTTATATAATTTCTTCATGACAGCACCCACACTTTTTGTGAAATATTTATCTTTTTACCCTTGAATACTTTTAACAGTACAATGGAACTTCACTACCTTTCATCATGAGGGTAAGAGTAATCTATTTGATTGTAGGCTGTCTGTTATTCATAGAAAATTTAGGATTAAAGTATGCAGAACTGTATAGAAATAAATGGTCAACACATGCAAGGAAACTGTTTAAAATCTTCTCACTAGATTGCTACTAAGGAATAGTAGTAAGAATCTATTGTCCAAATAAACTCTTGCTTGGTTTTTACCATATGCCCATAGTATGTATGGGATGAACAGATATCCTGCTAAAATAACAAAGGTCATACAACATTTCTAATATTGAAAAGGATTGTAAAGCCTCAAGAATGTGATATACAAATAGAGGTGTTGAATTCAGCTCTGCTCATTTGTAGAAAGCAATAAGAAATTCTCATTTTTAATTCTAAATATCAAACTAGAATCCCAGAGGCAGGCAACCAAAATAAAGTAGAAGTTATACAAAAATAAGTAAGAATGTTAATTGTAAAGCATACCATAATATACTGAGATATATTCTTATTTAAATAAATCATGAATATCACAATTATGTATACTCAAATAAAATCATTCAAGTCAAACTGTGCCAGATGCCAAACTTTATAGTCAAGTGATGGAATAAAGAGTCACACAGGAACTCTAGAGTAGAGGTGAGGGTAAATAAAATAAAAACAGATAAAGAAATCTGACCATTGTGGCTTTAAGAAACACAGGGAAACTACCAGCAAACCAAACCAAAACTGTTGCTGTCTACTCGATTCTGACTCAGCCACCCTATGAATAGGACAGAATAGAACTTCCCCATAGGGTTTCCAAGGCGGTAATCTTTAGAGAAGCAGACTGCCACATCTTTCTCTTATGGTGTGTTTGAACCGCTAACCTTTTGATTAGCAGTGGAGTGCTTAACCACTGTGCCACCAGGGTTCTAGGGAAACTAGGAGACACACAATTTTCTTAGTGAAAATCCTTGTGGCAGCAGCATCTTGCCCACCTTCCTCATACTTTACCATTAATAGAAGTTGACATTTATTCTAGGTTTTTCAGTTTGTAAGTGGCATTTTATTTATTTCTTTAATCATTTTTCTTTTTCTTTCTTTAACCTCCATTCTCTTCTACATCACCTACCACCTTCCAGGGTTACTTGATTTAAAAATCTACAATGTGACCTTTCATACCTTTCTTTTCCAAATACTCATGAACCTTACCCAAACAAATAGGCAAATATCCTTATAAACAAATGCTTTTTTTGTTATACTCTGATTATTGTGTTCATAACCAGTTCAGCCATACATATCTCAACTACGGGTGGTGTTGTTTCTTCGGTTGGTTTTGATGGAGCAACATCCTTCTATCCTTTTTTGTTGTTGCTGACATATTTCTGCTTTCTCTGGAACGGGTCTTCCATCCACCCTTAACATTACCTCCCATTCTATTCCTTTCATCCTTCCTCCTAGAAATGGGTCATTATTTCCACCTAGAGCTAGTTTACCTAAATAAATGGTCAATGTTTGACTAAATTAGAGATTCGCATTTTGGCTAAATATCGAATAGAAGAATATAGAAATTTATATTCACATGAAACTCAGGCAGAAACCAAATATCACCATCATGTAAGAATTTTCGGAGACACAGGAATGAATTTGCTGTTATACAAAAAAATTAAGTAACAATTAACAACATTAATATTGTAATAATAGCATTTAGTAATCAATTACCTTTTTTGTAATTTTACATTATACTGTACAGACAATAATTTCTCAGATCTATTAGCAACTAGATTACTCCTGCCTTTCCTATACTGAAATATTCACAATTCTAAATAGATGCTGTCTTGCACTCGAGGTAGTTGTGAAACAAGACACTTTTTTGGTTAGCTTTGACCAGATAGTTTACTGCTCATGGTAATGTTGTCACCAAAGATCTTCTATCTCTTCCATTGTAGCTGGTTTAGGGAAAGATTATTTTCTTCCGTGTTGTTAATACTAATACAGCATTGTGACACAGAAAACAATTATATTACCCAGTTAATAGTCCAGCTTCTAAAATGTTCAGATGTTCTTCCCAGAGCTAATGATCTTTACTAATGTTTGCATAAACTGTCACACTTTTTATTTTTTCATCTATTTTAAGTTTTTTATTACAGTTATTGTTATGTAAGGTTATCAGTGATAAGAGTAATAATTATTACATTTTACTCCTATAATACTATATATACATTTAGACTTTATTTAACTGATACAATCTCAATATATAAAGCACACTGAGGTTTTTTGTTTGTTTTTTGTTATTTTACCCTATCACTCACAAATGCTTACCTGTATTAGAAAGTGGATGTTCAGACATCAACAATAAATTTGAATGATGAAAGGCTTTGTTTACATCACTGGCATTGTTATTTATGGATTTCAGACGTTGAGGCTTACCTATCCTAACACATCATTCTCTCATTGATCCTGTACATATACAACTAGGCAAACAAAGGCTGAGAGGAAAAGCCAAGGTATCAGAGTTGCTCATCAATATCTCCATTATCTCTATCTCACCAGTATCTCAGTCCCTGGACAGTGAGGAGAATGTTCACTCCTGTTGAGGCGGTGCTTTGAAACAAACAGGCAGAAAGTCAAGCAGTAGAATAGCAGTTGCCCTTACCCTACTGTTCTCTCTTCACCCCAAAATATTTCCTGATCTTCACCCTTCCTCTCTTCTTTTAGTTTTATCTGTAAGAAAGGAATCTCCACCCTTTATCCTTACTAAAATCACCTTCTCCATCTGTTCCATCCTATATGTGTACATATTTCTATTTTTTGTACCTTTTTCTTTATACTTCCACCAAATCATTTCATTTCTTTCTACTTAAAAATAAGCTCAAATCACCCCTATGACATAAATGACGTTCTTTGAAACTAATACTCTTTCAAGCCACCACTTTCTATTTCCTGCCTTTGTCAAACTTCTTGACAAAAATAGTTTTCATCTGCTTTCTCCATTTTGTCACCTGTTTATTTCTTAGTGACTTGAAATTAGCTTCTCCTCTGTGTAAGATGGGAAACTCTCTTTAAAAAAAAAATTATACATACACATATATTTATATTCTACATAAGGGCACATATGTAATTATTATCATACTGACCCTTTCAGTACAGTCTTTTGATTTTTTTTTCCTTTCTAGCTTGCAACTCCCCCATAACCTATCTGTCATTCACTCCATACATCATATGTCCATTCGTATTGTTCTTGATAGTCAGATGGTCTCTTTCTCCCAATACACATATACATACACATACACATATACTTAAATATGTCTACATACACATATACTTAAGGTTTTATTTAGTCTTTCCTTCAAAAAAATTAAAAATAATGTCTATACATTTTAGCATCATACTTTCCACAGCAAAAAAAAAAAATCTATGGGGAAATTTCACTTAAAAAAGTTAAATAATATTGATAATTCACTCTTTTTGATGTCAATATAGTATGCTATGTTTTATGTATACCCTAATTCATTTAACTGTTTCTCCCACTATTAATCATGCTGCAGTGAATCTTTTTGTATGTATATCATTAGGTTTTGGTGCTTTTATTCAGAGTGATACTCAAAGTATTTAGCAACTGATACACCATAGCAACAGACAATAATGGTAAAGGTCACATTGTGGTGAGCCAACTTTATTTCTATGCAACAGACTTGCAAAAAAATAGATTGTTCAGTCAAATGAGGTCTATTTGTAATTTTGTTGAATGTTTCCAGATTGATTTCCAAAAAGGCTACAATAATTCCTATTCCTCTCAAGAATCATGGTTAAAAGCTATGGCTGCTAACCAAAACGTCGGCAGTTCAAATCCTCCAGGCGTTCCTTGGAAACTCTATGGGGCAGTTCTACACTGTTCTATAGGATCGCTATGAGTCGAAATCGACTTGACAGCAAGAAGTTTGTTTTTTTTGGTTTTCTCAAGAATCAAAGGCTACAACAATTCCTTTTTTCATCATATCCACTCTCTATGAGTGGTATTGTTTTTTATAAATTTTGTGAGTCTGATATATACTAGCATCACATGTTATTTTAATTTGCATTATCATTACTAGTAACGAATTTGAACATTTATTCCTCTCTTTCTCTCTCTGCCTTCTCTTCCCTCCCTCACTCTCCCTCTCTTTTTCTTTTTTGTTTTCAGTCACCGGTAATTTATTTTATGAGAATAGTTTTTTATATCCTTACCCATTATAGTATTGGATTGTTTGATTTATTCCCTTCTCATCTATCCATAAGATTTTTGAATAACACAAATATTATTATTCTACCTGTCCTCTACACTTCAATTATTTTTTTTTTCCAATTTTTTTTTTTTCCAAATCAGTTATGTATCTTTGTCTTTGGTATCATTTTCCATACAATTATTTATTTATTCTGTAATTTATTAATTCTATGATCTATTTCACAAATTTTCAGTTTCCTACCTTGGATAAGAATTTCTCCTCTATCTTTTATTGCTAATCCATTTGCAATTGAATTTGGTATCTTACATGAGATAGATACAAGCTTTACTTTTCATCCAGAAAGATAGCTAATTACCATCACCATTTATTTGATAAACCACTCTCTCTTTCTCATTCAACCGAAATATCACTCACATTATTTATTAAATTCTCACATTTTCTGCAATCTATTTATGAAATCTTTATTTCATTAATCTACGTGTTTATTTCTATGCAATTATCAAATCTAATTGGTAGAGTGGTTCTATAGTTTGTTATGATATATGGTATAGCACTTCTGCATTCTCCTCTTTCATATTATTTGTTGGAATTGTCACAGCTTAAACATTTCTTAGTCATACCTGATATTTTTGTGATATTAAAATATCACTTCCAAGAATAGGATTTTTTTTAAATTTGTTTAAATCTTATTTTCAATCCTTCATAAGATTTTGTATTACTATTTACATCCTTCATACTTCTAATTAAGCCTTTATATAGTTTACAGTTTTCTTGCTACTATGAATAGAATTTCCACATGACTTCCTAAGGCATTTTAACTATTAAAGGAAAACATTAATTTAAAAAAAATTATTTTGTGTTCATATATTCTTCAAATTCTATTGATACTTGTATTGACTGATTCTAGGTATATACCCATATCATCCACAACTAAAGAACAAAAACAGAACATTGCATTTCTCCTTTTCCAATGTTTAGACTGAATTCTTCATTTTCTTATCTTATGGATTTAAATTTTATTGAAATTGAGTGGCAAACTGGTTTATACCAAATGAAATTTCAGTAAGATCAATATAATTCAATTAAAATTTTATTGAAGTGTAATGAGCATATTTATCTCTTTCCATCTCCTGATATTTCATTAATATGGTTTTAGTGGTTTTTCCAATTATAGTAATGCTTGCTCTTTCTTTTTTCCTGTAAACATGCTTAACAATATTCAAACAGTTTCTTTCTTAGCCTTCCTCTTATCTAGGGACCACATATATGACTTGGAGTTCACCAGCCAGAAGTACCTACATCAGAGTGAGATGTGAAAGTGGTTACTATACCCTTATAGCACCGTGGTTAAGCATTAGACTGCTAACCAAAAGGTCGACTGTTCAAATCCACCAGGCGCTCCTTGGAAATCCTATGGGGTAGTTGTACTCTGTCCTATAGGGTCTCTATGAGTCGGAATTGATTTGACGGCAATGAATTTTTGTTTTTACGAATATGAAGTGATGTCTTCACGTAGAGAGAATGTCTCTTGAGAAGTACAGTGTTGCTCAGCTTTATCAGTGGTGGCAGGGGAAGTGATTCTGATACACAGTTCCGAATTCCATAGATGCTTAGGAAGTAGTGTCAGTGTCATTTTCTATTGGAAGAACTTCCTAGCGATTGACAATATTTCTGGGTTATGTAGTTTTGTCCTCTGGCTCATTATCCTTTCCAAAGATGAGCAAACTACTTATTCAGTAAGTTTATTTTCTGTTTAAATAGCCAAAAATAATTTTGTTGCTCACATCTCACAACCCTGAGCAATATAGTGATTGGTAACAATCGACAGAGCAGATAGAGCATCCTGAAGGAAGTGGGAATTTAGAATTCTTTTTTCCTCTACTGGTTTGAGTTGAAGGCAGTAAGGATGCTACATATGCATTAGAGTATGGGATCTTAGTAGTCCTTGACTGCAGTGATTAACCAGAAAATTTACACTCTCCTATTGAAATCAAGGTTTTATTCAACTGAATAACCGTTAGCATAGACGATTTTAAAGGATACAAGAAATACACCTGGACTACTGGGTTTACAAGATGTTTCAAATATTTCTGGGGAGCTTAAAGCAAATGGCAAGTTCAGAGTTTTAAATTCTTGAACTTCAGCATATTCTGGTTTTCCTAAAATAATATCTTTACATATTTTACTTGCAGGGATCGTGTATCAGAAAATAAAATCCATAGCAGGATTCTCTGGATTGTTGATTCATGATGGCTTAATTCTGACTATCATGGGAACTTTTATGTGAAACGTAAGGGGTGTTTATTGTGGAAGAGTGGAGTTTAAGACTGGAATGTGTCCAAGTGAGAGAATGCGAATGACTCAGAGAATCCCCAAATCTTCTCCCCTCCTCACCTACTTGAGAGGTGGTTCGTCATTTTCAAAGTTCCTGTAAATGACTTTCCCTGAGGCACTCAACTTGCAATGAAAACTCAATTCTTCGCATACACCATTTTCTGCAGTCCTCATTACCTTTACAACCAGGGGGCCAATTACATATGAAACCCAGAAAAAGATGTACACATCAAATAGAATTATAAACATTTTCTTATTTATATCTGCAGTTAACTGGGAAATATGTATTGGAGTGAATACAGTTGGTGATGAACCAGGAAGGAAAAAAAAATACTCAATTGTAGATTGCTTTAAATTTACCACTATGTGTGCACTTACCAGAGTCTCTGGATTCAATGAGCAAGCTGTATCAGCTAGCATGGTTCTAATTCCTGCTGACCTGGTTAACTGACACTCATTCTCAATAGTATTCTAAACTAAATGAAGTTCGAATTCCTGAAATTCTTTGTTATAATGCAAAGAAAGGACTCCAAAAGCTTGCTTAAATAAATGTTGGAGGGGACAACTTTTGTATAACTTTTTACTCACCTCCTGTCTATAGGCTTGAGAATGTGACAGACCCCTCACCATGACATCATTAGCAATTTCATTATGAAGGAGTACCAACAAACTTGAAAATTCCTTTAAGGACTGTCCTCTGAGGGCGTTGGATGCAAGAAGGAGGCAAAGGTACTGACCAGACTTCTCTGATTATAATGTGGGTATTAAACAATAGAGACCAGTAGCAATATGGAATTACCAGATGAAGTAAGAACCTTGTTAATAGAAGAGACACTATGATTATAGTCAAAGCCAAAATAGCTTATCTATAGGACTGTTTGACTAATTTGTAGTGACTAATCAGTCCAATGATTCTAAGCATAAAAGTAAATGGGCAATCCATTCAAGTACTATTTAAAGTTTATCACAAAAAAAAAAAAGTCAAGCTCTTATAACCAGAGTTCTGAAATGATATGCCATGCATGAGAATTATAAACCTTTACTCATTCCTGAGTCACTCCACACACCCTGAACCCTTAACCAAAGGGAATACCCATCACCTTAAAAGAAGAACACAACACCATATTAAAAGTACTTACAGCAAACCATTCCTGCGGTCTTTCCCAAAAGGGCCTCTGCCCATTTACCAAGGTAACAGGTCACTATGTAAAAACAGTAAAACCAGTGGCCATTGAGTTAACTCTGACTCATGGTTGACTCCATGTGTGTCAGAGTAGAACTATGCTCCATAGGGTTTTCAACAGCTGATTTTTCAGAAGTCAATCACCACGCCTTTCTTCCAGGTGCCTCTGGGTGAATTCAAAATCCAATCTTTCAGTTAGCAACTGAACACCTTAACTACTTGCACCGCCTAGGGACTCCTATGTAAAGGGAAATGCTGTTATCTTTCAAAGACTATTGAGGACTGGCTCTGAGATCAACCTCATCCTTAGGTGAAGGGTTATGGGGAGTCAGATAAAGAATGGAATATTGGATCAAATCTGTATCATAATGGGACCAGTAGGTCCAAAATGTTTTCTTTTTGTTTATTTTTGCTTGTTTATTTTCCTTCCGGATCCTAAGTGCAGATTTGGAATGGTGTTCTGAGCAACCAGAAGAATTTGCCCTGGCTTGTATAAGAAGGGCTATTTTCATAAGAAAGGCCACTGGAAGTTTTTGGAGCTTCCTCTCCCTACTAAAATTAGACACCAATAGAAATGCTGAATCCCTGGGTTGACTGCAAGAATCAGGGCTATCAACAAAAACTAGAAATATTCAGAGTATATATGGCAGTCATATATAACTCACTGGCTTATTCTTATGCAGACGTAAGATAGATCTTAGAAAACTGAAATTAATTAGCTTGAGCTTAATCAAGTGGTGACCTCAGTTACTACTGCTGTCCCAGATGTCTTTATATCGGAGCAAATCATAAACAAAGACTTGCCACTCTGTATGCAACAAATGATCTAGCAAATGCATTTCATTTCTCTTCCCCAGTATGAAGAGGTAAAAGAACTCTGCCTTCACCTGGTTCAGTTAGATTCACTGACATGCCTAAGCACAACATAAATGCTGCTGTCCCATGACACAATTTAGTTCGCACAAAATGTGCTGGTCACACTTCACACACTTTCACCATGTTGATGGCATCTTTTTTTTTTATTTTTATAAAAGCTGGTGGTAGAAAATATTCTTATACTTCTCTGACCTATTTACCGCATGGCCTGTAAGGTTATCAGCTTTAACTGGAGACTGGAATAAAAGAAAATACCCTAACTGACCCAACTCCCATTGCTGTCAAGTCAGTTCTGACTCACAGTGATCCTAAAGGATAGAGCAGAACTGCTGCATAGGGTTTCCAAGGCTGTAATATTTAAGGAAGCAAACTGCCACACCTTTCTCCTGCAGAGCAGCTGGTGGATTCGAACCACCAACCTTTCGGCTAGCAGCAAGAACAACAACAGGTATACTCCAAAGAAATGAAGGACTGGGTTGGTGTGACCAACCCCTTTAAACACCACTACCAGGTATGGAGTCCTGGTGATGTAATGGTTAAGAGTTCAGCTGCTAATCAAAAAGGTTGGCAGTTTGAATCCACTAGCCTCTCCTTGGAAATCCTATGGGACAGTTCTACTCTGTCCTATAGGATCACTGAGTCAGAATTGACTCAATGGCAACAGTTTTGGGTTTTTTTGGCTTACTGGCTAAGATTAAGTCCCTGGGTGGCAGAAAAGGTGAAGTGTTCATCTGCAAACTGAAAATATGGAGGTTCAAGTCTACCCAGAGGCACTTCAGAAGAAAGGTCTGGTGCTCTAGTTCCATTTGAATTAGCTATTGAAAACGCTATGGAGCACAGTTCTACTCTGACACAAATAGGGTCACCAGGAGTCAGAGTCAAGTGACTGGCAACTGTTTCTGTTTTTGTTTTCTTCCTTTTTTTTTTTTTTTTAACTTGCTAAAGTACTAATCGTGAGTAAAAAGAAAATAAAAAATCAAATACGTAATGAGGAAGAAAATTATACAGACCAACTAAAGATTCTCAGGACTAGTTGCTGTAGTTGCAGAAGCAGGGAGTATAGTTTTTCTTTGCTGTGATACACACGTGCACACACACGTATGTATGTTATATTTATAATGGATAAATATAAATACATCACAAATGCGTGTGTGACTTTTTTTCTTTAATTTCCCTTTCCCCCACTTTTTGCTGTAAAGTTTATTGGTATTGATTAACGTTACAATTTAGCCCACAGATTACAGAATATTAATTTATGCTTGTGAATAAATAGAGGAGAAATGAACATAGCCCAGTGACGAATGTATTTTGTATTTCCTCTTTTGCGGAGACATTCAGCAAGTACGTTTACAATAGGATAGTTACATATGCTAAGTGAAATCAAGTTGCTGTAATTACTAGTTAAAATTTTAGGCATTAAAGAGGGGTCCTAGTGATACAGTGGTTAAGAGCTCGGCTGCTATCCAACTAGTTGACAGTTTGAATCCACCAGTCACTCCTTGGAAATCCTATAGGGCAGTTCTACTCTGTCCTATAGGGTCTCTACGAATCAGAATGAACTCAATGGCACATAATAAACAACAACAAATATTGGTGTTAAGGATCCCTGGTGGTGCAACCGTTAAGCGCTACGCAGCTAACCAAAAAGTCAAAAGGTCAGAGGTGAAAACCCACCAGCTTCTCTGCGGGAGGAAAGTACTGGTGATCTGCTCCCATAAATAATCTCAGCCTAAGAAACCTCATGGGGCAGTTCCACTCTGTCATGTAGGCTCACTATGAGTCATAATCAACTCGATGGCACACAACAACAGTGTTGGTGATGGGCTGCCCAGAGGCAGTGATACTTAATTTTGTCATTTGTGGTTGTCCCCAACTCCGTTGACAACGATTTCTATATTTTGATCTTTACCAACTTTGATAGTATCCTGCTTTGTGAGTCCCTCTTTACCTAGATTTAAAAAAAAACAAGAACAAACTATTTATTCTTGACTTTCTTTCAGTTAGCATGCAGGCAAATGACATGGCAGAAACATGAATAAGAGGAGAATATTGAGAAGTGGTGGTTTCTTATGGAGAGATGAAATGCTTTGGTAGAGGCATTGGTGTCTTTGGCAAGTTGTGTCTTTGACAATTTACATCTCTGTGGCTCCCAGTGTTCAGTTCTAAGAACACACAGTGATGAGTGGTGGTAGCGTTGGAGCTTTAGCTAAAGAAATCTCTCAGCACTTTGAGTGTTGCCTCTGACTTTATAGCGCAAAGGCTAACTCTCGGTGCCTTGTGGACATTCTGTGAGCTCCTTAACACCCTTTAATCTAATGCTTCTCAAAGTGTGTTTCCAGAGAAATGTGGGGCACCCCTAAGACCCTTTCAGAAGGTCTGCAAGGTCAAAACTACCGTAATATTAATAAAACATTATTTGCCTTTTTCACTAACACTCTTTCATGGGTGTAGGTGGAGTTTTCCAGAAGCTACATGAAATGTGATAACATCTTTGATGGCTATTGCAATATATGTTTGTGTATCCTTCTGTTTTAATATGTTCTCAATTTTAATTCCTAATGTAGTAAATATTGATTAGTATAACCCACTTGAATAAGTCTCTTTGGGGTCCTCAGTAAAAGATAAGTGCTTTAAAAGATTCCTAAGTCCAAGTAGTTCGAAACCCACTGCTTTTATTAATTTTCCTTCAGCTTAAAATGTCCGAGTGAATTCTGTTCTTTGCACCTAACAACTTTGAACTTTTTAATCTATTCTGATAATTGATGTTAATAAAATGATTCAATTTATTCATGTTTAATGTAACAACTGGTATGCATGCTTTGATTCACTGTATACCGTTATGTTTATATTATTTACCTTATGTTTGCTTTTTTTCCTTGTCATTGTTTTTGGCTAGTTTAAACAACTGATGTTTATTTCCCTTCCCCCTATTAATCTGGGAGTTTTCCTACACCATCTCTTTTCACTAATGAGTATCTTCTTTTTCTTACTGTTCATAAAAACGAAACAAAACAAACAAAACCAGTTGCTGCCGAGTCAATTCTGACTTACGGGGACCCCACTGTTTCCAAGTATAAATGTGCTCCATAGGGTTTTCAATGGCTGTGATCTTTTGGAAGTAGATCATCAGGTCTTTCTTCCCAGGTGCCTCTGGGTGGACTAGAACCACCAACCATTCTGTTAGTAGTCATTCACTTAACCATTTGCACCTCCGCCCCCCCACCCCAAGAGACTCCTTAATGTTTATATACAGACCCGTATTTCTATCCTCTTATGGGGAAACAACATTCCAACAATTTCCATCTTTAAGACTCTAATTTCAGTTCCTGTTTCTTCCCAGTGAGATGAGATCTGAGCACATTTATACTTTTCCAACATTTCTCCTATCCCTTTTCCCAAACAACCTTTAGGTTTTGCTGATATGATTTCTTATTTTCAGTTACAGAGTGTTTTAAAATTTCCCTTGCTATATGTCTTTTCTATTTCACATTTATAAAACATATTCTTGGGTTAGTATAATCAGTTTAAGGCCTCTCTTCTACTTAATTTGTTGTTTGGTTGTAGCTTTTAATTTTGAGGCAAGAGTCAAAATTTATTTGGTAAAGAATTTGTCTTTGGGAAACATTTGAGATTGGAGTGATGATTATTTAAGTGTCTTTCAAAATAGTCTGAAGAATTGATGCTTTCTCTAAACAACTTAGTTACTAAACTAAAAAAATAAGCTTATAAAAATTTAATAGGCATTAAATCTATTATAAAACATATATGCTATAGATAACTTTTCACACTCTTTTCTGAGGATGGTTAACTCTGAAAGCAGCAGCCCTCTGTTTTGTTGCTGGAAGTGAGATGTTCTTCCCCCTTACACACACACACATACACACACACACAAAATAAAGTACTTTAAAAATGTGAAGTGGCTGTGGAATCCTGGAGACAGGAAATGGGAACCATGGAGGCTTCAGAGTAGTCTCCTAGAGTAGAAGAAGAACAAAGAAAGAATTATTGGAAGTCATGAGAGAGGAAAAACTGGGGAGAAAGTTGAGTTAATATGAATGAAACGCTGTCAACTGTGTGATGTGAACTCCTTATCCCTCAAAAGAAAAATTTAAAATGATTTTGTGTTATTTATGGAAAACAAATAGACCGAGGTCTCTGTGTGTTAGTATATAGCGCTCACAAATGAGGGTTCAGTTTGCATTTGGGTTATATATGTGTGTCTCTATAAATATGATAGTGTACTCACAAAATGTCAGATTTAATATTGACAACTGTTTAACCATTTAAACCAGCTGACTTCCAAGAAGTCTGTTTTCAAATTATAGTGACATAAAGTGTCATTACAATAATTAATGCTATTGAAAATTGGTATTTATTTTTAAGTACTCATTGTTATCTTGAAGATAATCCTATGTAGAAATGCTCTCCTATCTTGGAGTCCTGCAGAGACTCCAAAGGGTTATTAAAAAAAAAAAAAACTTGGCAAGAAGTATCCAAATGTTGTATGTAAGTTTGCAAAAATAATACTGTGATCCATCATTCTTTGAATAGTGCTTTCAGCATAATAGTTAATTCCTGATCTTACTATAAGCCAAAAAATGGGGCTGTGCATGTTCAGCGTCTTCCTGTCACTAGAACACAGCAAGGTAAAATTTGCTGGGAGAACTTCAGTAGTGTCCCCTGGAGTTTTGTGGGGGCACAGATGTAGATGTGTGGTTTTCACATTAAAAAAAAAAAAGACTAAACAGGAAAAGTAGGTGGTATGGAAACACCTGCAATTACAGATTTAAGAGAAGTCTGGGCTGGCAGCTATCCATGCTACCAGATTTATTGCATTTTCCTGTGGGCAAGAGGGGATGTTTCAGGAGGTAGCTGTGGCCATCTCGTCTTGCCAGGACCAGTCTATGAGTCCTGCCTGCCAGGCAGAGTGTGCTTAGAGCAGTGGCTGAGCAGCAGATTGAAAAGGTAGTGAATGTCTATCTTTTGCACCAAGGGATGGTGTAGGGAGTGTTCCTCAGGCTTAGAGCAGAGCAAGTATCCAAAGAACCCACAAAATTTTCACGTTGGAGAGAGGAGGGATGCAATTGGACACATCACAGCAAATTAGAGACTAGCATCAGTTAAAAATAATTGGTCTTTTTTTTTTTTTCTTTCTAACCATCCCTCCTCTTACCATAACCACGGAAAGTTCAAAAGCTATCTATGGGTAGAGCAGCAAGATTTGAGAAATCACTGAATATTATTTTTAAAGAAATTAGAGAATAACTGAACATGATACAAATGTGAATTTACAGCTCGAAATTTGGCAAACATCATCAGTGACGGCATGGTGTTAATTTCCCATTATGACGATGTGATGTATCCTCATTATTGTGAACTTTAACTTTTTTCATAGCTAAAATTCAATTCAAATTATTGAATGAGAGTCATTTAATTGATTTGCTACATCTTCCCCTACTTAGGGTTTTTTCTTTATTTTTTTGAGGACTTCTATAAGGAAATTATAATCATATATACATACATATGTATATATATATATGAGTCAGGATATAATTGTATAAATGGATGCTAAAACTTTCAAAGAATATTTCTTCTCTAAACTGCTTAGTTATCTCTGTAACCAATGGCTAGATAATTGTTCTCAAACCTGGTTGCACATTATTTGGGGAGATTTTAAAAATACAGTGCCCAGAACCCATCTGCATATAAATGGTCTGGATGGAGCCAGAAGGTGAGTGTATCAAAAGCATGTCAAGGTGTTCCTAATTTGAAACCACTAAATTAAAGTAAGACTACAACCTTTACAGTTACTATTACTAATAGTTCTTTTTCCCTAGAACCCACTCTTGTGCGTTAAAGAATCCTCCTGTAGCCTCTCAGAATAAATAATTTGTCTTTATTAAGGACTTTTAAAGTACCCCTAAAAAATTGTTTTCACCGGGTTCCGGCAAAATGGTGCTGATCTCCGATAGGAGTCGAAGATGGCGGATCCGTGCTGCGTTAGCTGGTAGGGGACCTCTGCATGAATCTCTCTTCGCTCTCCATTCTCTGTCAGTTTTCTCACTCCATTTGGTGCTTGGCTGAATTCTTTATCTCTTCATTTGATGTTTTAGGGTTTTAGGATTGTTGTATTCTCTGTTCAGCTTAGTTGCTGTGGAGGGAAGGCATGGTGCTTCTGCCTAGAGCGCCATTTTGCCAGAACCCAGTGAAAACAATTTTTTAGGGGTACTTTAAAAGTCCTTAATAAAAACAAATTATTTATTCTGAGAGGCTACAGGAGGATTCTTTAACGCACAAGAGTGGGTTCTAGGGAAAAAGAACTATTAGTAATAGTAACTGTAAAG
>NW_004444109.1:3790312-3827603 GCF_000243295.1 Trichechus manatus latirostris | reverse complement strand
GCTAGATAACTGGGATCTTCTAAAAATCAAACACCTATGCTCTTCAAAAGACTTCACCAAAAGAGTAAAAAGAGAACCTACAGACTGGGAAAAAGATTTTGGACAGTACAAGTCAGACAAAGGTCTAATCTCCATAATCTACAAGAAAATCCAACACCCCTACAACAAAAAGACAATCCAATTAAAAAATGAGCAAAGGATATCAATAGACACTTCACCAAAGAAGACAATCAGGTGGCTAACAGACACATGATGAAGTGCTCATGATCACTGACCATTAGAGAAATGCAAATCAAAACTACAACGAGATACTATCTCACCCCAACATTACTGGCATGAATCAAAAAACAGAAAATAACAACTGTTGGAGAGGCTACAGAGAGACTGGAACTCTTACACACTGCTGGTGGGAATGCAAAATGGTATAACCATTTTGGAAAATCATATGGCACTTCCCTTAAAAGCTAGAAATAGAAATAGCATACTATCTAGCAATCCCACTCCTAGTAATATATCCTAGAGAAATGAGAGCCGTCACATGAATAGAAATATGCATATCCATGTTCTTTGCAGCATTATTCACAATAGCAAAAAGAAAGAAACAATTTTAGTGCCCATCAACAGATGAATAGGTAAACAAACTATGGTACATACACACAATGGAATACTACGCACCGATAAAGAACAATGATGAATCTGCGAAACATCTCACAACATGGATGACTCTGGAGGGCATTTTGCTGAGTGAAATAAGTCAATCACAAAAGGACAAATATTGTATGAGATCACTACTATAAAAAATCCTGAAAAGGTTTACACACAAAAAGAAACAATCTTTGATGGTTACGAGGGAGAGATGGGAAGGGAAAAACACTAAAATAGTCAATAGATAAGTGGTAACTTTGGTGAAGGGTAAGACAGTACACAGTACTGGGGAAGCCAGCACAACTTGATCAAGACAAATTCATGGAAACTTCATAGACACTTCCAAACTCCCTGAGGGACCAAATTGCTGGGCTGAGGGCTGTGGGGACCATGGTCTCGGGGGACAGGTAGCTCAACTGGCATGACATAGTTTATAAAGAAAATGTTCTACATTCTACTTTGGTGAGTAGCATCTGGAATCTTAAAAGCTTGTGAGCTGTCATCTAAGATACTTCACTGGTCACACTCCATCTACAGCAAGGGAGAATGAAGAAAACTAAAGACACAAGGAAAAATTAGTCCAAAGGACTAATGGACCGCAACTACCACAGCCTCCACCAGACTGAGTCCAGCACAACTAGATGATGCCTGACTACCACCATCGACTGTTCTGACAAGGATCACAATAGAGGGTCCTGGGCAGAGCTGAAGAAAATTGTAGAACAAAATTCTAACTCACAAAAAAAGACCAGATTTATTGGTCTAACAGAGACTGGAGAAACCTTGAGAGTATGGCCTCCAGAAATCCTTTTAACTCAGTACTGAAGTCACTTCTGAGGTTAACCCTTTAGCCAAAGATTGAACAGGCCCATAAAACAAAACAAGACTAAATGAGCACACCAATCCAGAGGCAAAAACAGGACAGGAGGGGACAAGAAAGCTGATAATAGGGAACCCAAGGTCGAGAAGGGGAGAGTGTTGACATGTTGTGAGGTTGGCAACCAATGTCACAAAACAATATATGTATTAATTGTTTAATGAGAAACTAGTTTGCTCTGTAAACCTTCATCTAAAGCACAATGAAAAATAATAATAATATATTTGGGTCCACATCATATCCCAAATTCTACTTTGTAAAATTTCTTTCAAGTTTCTGTTATAAGAATGTAAGACCCCAAATTTCTTTTATTTCTTATATATGAGGAAGTCTAGATACTTTTTCTTTTATATTCTGTATGCTACTGTTATGTCTTCTTGATATACCAGTAACAATAATCAAAGCTTGTATTTTAAAGCCAATTCCTGAAAACTTGTTCTAAGATTCAAACCAAATAAATGTACATATGAACACCATTCCCATAGTGTTTTGTACTATGTGTTTACTTATATAGTTATCTTTAAACCATTTTAGTCTTTTTTGAAGCCCAAAGTAGGAATGATGATTGATTCTTGGTAACTGAGGGGGAATCATCTGGAAATTACAAAAGAAAAACTATTTCCAATATGAGAAATGAAGCATGAGAGAGATGTTGAGGGTTATAAGAATAGGAGGTCAAGGAAGACTTGAACACCACATACAAAATGTGATAGGTTATTCCTTGTAAGTAACAACAGCCAAGAACATGGGCAAATTGATTGCATTATGTTCAAGTTGTGACATGAGTTGTGTCTAATAGACTTGCTTAAAAAAATACATCGAACAGGCAATGGGGAAAACAGGAAAGCACTTGGCCTGGATGATGGCTGAGGACATCAGAGCAGACTGAATGGATGAAAGTTCAACAAATTATTTAACTAAATAAAAGATGTCGAAGCTGGTAGTTGCCTTCCCTTGGTAGGGCAGAAGATACAGGTTCTGCTTCCATGTAAAGCATAAGACAGCCATACTTGCATAGAATGTGTGGATTCTCAAATAAGCAAACTCACATGGCTTTAATTAAAATATTTCCAAATATTTTCAATGATACCTAGAATCCAGAGCTTAACTCTTACTAAATGTGTCCTCATTAACTAACATCTTCTGTCTGATAAAATACAATCCACAGGAATATGAAAACTTTTGAAAAAGATGTGCTTATACATACTGACATCTAAGCAGTTGTTTTTCACATAAAAACTCATAAATATCAATAAGTAACAGATACCAACAGGAGGTTCATGGAAGAAAATGTGCAATCCAAAAAAGTAAATTAAAATAAAAATTTATTTTATATCATTTTGAATAAGATTGAAAGTATTTCTACATCCTACTGCTGTGTGCAGGAGAAAAAATGATGAGGTTTAATAATAAAAGCATGTGTACATATTTTTAAATGTCAGTTTGTTCTGCAATTTAAGCTATAATATTTTTACATTATGGTGTTGGCGAAGAATATTGACTATACCACGAGCTGCCAGAAGAACAAATAAATCTGTTTTAGAAGAAGTACAGCCAGAATATTCCTTAGAAGCAAGGATGGTGACACTTTACCTCATGTACTTTAGACATGTTACTAGGAGGGACAAGTACCTGGAGAAGGACATCATACTTGGTAAGGCAGAGGGTCAGCAAAAAAGAGGAAGGCCCTCAAGGAGATGGATTGACACAGTGCCTGCAACAGTGGGCTCAAACATAGCAATGATTGTGAGGATGGGGCCAGATCAAGTAGTGTTTTGCTCTGTTGTACATAGGGTTGCTATGAATAGGAACCAACTCACTGGCACCTAACAACAACAACAACAATTTTTATATTATTAAAAATGTTTACTTTCATGTAGTTCAAGCTATCACTATAATTATGTCTTTCTTAGTACAATTCTTATTTAAGACTTAATCATCTCAATATCATTTATCTATCCATGTTTTCTTATAGTACTTTATGCATATACATTTCACATAATGATTACAAAAAAAACTTGCCATTGAGTCAATTCTGACTCATAGTGACCCTATAGGATAGAGTAGAACTGCCACATGGGTGTCCAAGGCTGTAGCAGACCACCACATCTTTCTCCTGTGGAGTGACTGATGGTTTTGAACTGCTGACCTTTTGGTTAGGAGGTCAGCACTTAACCACCGTGCTGCCAGTGGTTAAATCCCCAGCCCACATCAAATAAACAAATCTTTTAAAGTTCTGAATTCTGGAATGAAAATCCTCTTATGTAAAAACTAATTTTGTCAAAATGCCTGGAAAAAACAAATGATCTCTTCCCAAGAATAAGGGAATCCATCGATGGTTGTCAATGGATGTTGACGGCAGCATCAATTAAGATGAACAGTTCAACCCTGAACCTCTGCTCTCATATATGTACCCTATGTTTGAGTGGGTCTTGACATTCCACAGCACACGATGTGAGTGACAGATGCGAGAACTGAATTGATCCTCATTCAAAAATCACAAACATGAGAGCAAAATACAAACTTTATAAGTCTCGGCTAATTTGCTAATGAGTAGCTCTGCTACTGTTTGAACATAGTGAACAAAAAAAAAACTAATGGTATGTAGACGAGAAAAGAGATCTAAGGTAAAACTTTTTTAATTACACACCTGGAAAAGCTGTTAAATTTATGAAAAAAGCTTAAATCCCCATGGGTCCAACTTCAAGATATGTGAGAGACAAATTCTATGAGTTTTGCTAGAATCAATCTTTGGCAATATTAAGAAGTAGGTAGATTTTTTTCTTTGGCTATCTTCTCTCCACTCTATTGTCTTTTTTTGTTATTTTTCAGTAAGTGCTGCCCACTCTTATTCCATAAGATAACCCTCTGATAAATTCATCCATTCACTCTAACTTATTAAAGTTACCCTGTGGTACTCTTACTTTCTAAGTAGATCCATATTAGAAAAAAAAAGTCATTAATTTTTAATACATAATATTGATTTTGCAATAGTGGAAATGAGATATTTTCAGCTAGATGTTATATAGAACCACCACCATCTGTCAGTTTGGCATACTGTGGTGGCTTATGTCTTTCTGTGATGCTGGAAGCTATAAAACCAGCATTTCAAATGCCAGCAGGGTCACTCATGGTAGATGGGTTTCATCAGAGCTTCCAGACTAAGACAGACTTGAAAGAAACATCTGGTGATCTACTTCTGAAAATCAGCCAGTGAAAACTATGGATCACAACAGAACGTTGTCCCACTCACGTGCTTTGGACATGTCATCAGGAGAGATGAATCACTAGAGGATAAATCACACATCTGGTGAAGGAGAAGGCCAATGAGGGTGAAGGAGACTCTCAGTGAAATAAATTGGCATAATAGTCACAACGATGGACTTAAACATACTGGTGATTATGAGGATGACACAGGACCGGGCATCATTTTGTTCTGCTGTACATAGGTTGTCATGAGTTGGAGTCAACTCAACAGCAACTCAGAAATTAAGAACATTATAAAGAAAATATTCTAACATTAACGCATTACATCTCTTGATGCTGGTCTGCTCCAACTTTGGTGACGCATCAGTTTTCTAACTCAGTAAATGGCCATCATTATCCTTTCTTTTGGATAAGCCAGACATCTTGAATTCAACTTTGACATTTCTCTCTACCATAATGAATCCCACTCTAAGGTGTATTGATTTTTATCTCCCAAATATGTCTTATGTAATTACTAGTCCACTCATCTCAAACCCTCCACCTTTGTCCAGGATGCATACTTCCCTGGACTGACTGAATGAACAAACTCAAGATATTTGCAAGAGCAAATGGGCATTTACAGCACAACAATTCGAGACAATGCTTTGAGAAAAAAAAAAAGAAAAAAATTGCAAAAAGAAGTAAGACCTGCTACTTCCAAACTCTGCTAGCATAGAGATTTACCTAGACACGTTGGTGGTGTTAAACTCTCTCCATAAGGCTTCTTTTTAAGACGTCAAAGAGGAAGGAATATTTCAGGCCATAATTTGATAAATCTAATAAAACCAAACTTTTTATTTTGTGACCACCTAATTAAAAGACCAACTAATCTTAGTAGAGCAGCTGTTTCTTAAATCTAATTAAGTTAGCCTAAAGCCTTCTAAGAGATTTATGACCCACAAAATATTTGTCTACTAGCAAGCAATTTGGCAGCATTTCTAACTGTTTTCCAAAAAATCTTTTACCCAAGTGATTAAGAAATGTTTCATTTGGTACACTGCCCCCATCTTTGTGGCCAGGTCTAATAATCTCTGAAAATTTCATGGATTAATCATGTCTTCAGGTAGATAAAAACTCCTTTTAGAAATCAAAGTTTGGATTGTCTCAGAATAGTAATATTGCACACAGTATTATGTAAGAGTGTACTTTTGGAACTTTGGACCTGTGTGTGTATGTGTGTGTGTGTAGTATTTATATATATACTACCTTCTCTTTTGAGCCACACAGCAGCTCCTTGGAGTACATAGGAATTGTTGTTGTCATGTGCTGTCAAGTCGATTCAGATTCATAGAGACCCTGTAGGACAGAACTGCACTGCCCCATATGGTTTCCTGGCTGTGATCTTTATGGGAGCAGATCACCCTGACTCTCTCCCGTGGAGCCACTGGTGGATTTGAACCATGACCATTAGGTTAGCAGCCTAGTGCTCGATCACTGTGCGACCAGGGCTCCTTCAGGATTATCAACCCATTGCCATTGACTCTATTCCAACTCATAGCTACCCTGTAGGACAGAGTAGAACTACCCCATAGAGTTCTAAAGCTGTAATCTTTAAGGAAGCATACTGCCACATCTTTCTCCCACAGAGTGACTGGTGGGTTTGAACCACCAAACTTTCAGTTAGCAGTTGAGCACTTAACCACTGTGCCACCATGGCTCCTTTTGGAGTTATTACACCTCCCAATTTATATATGAAGAAACTGAGACTTGTTTTGGATCTTAGAACTAATGAGGGACAAATCACTCAGAGGAAAACAACGGACTGAGTGAGCACAGACTTGGTAACAAAACTTTACATAGGCAATACTTGGAGCTTAATGGTTCTGTAAAAAAAGCTTTATATAAAGTCTCTGAAATGTAAATCAAAATAAACCTAAAGTGCTAACAAAGCAAATAAGGGCAACTTCTACTTTTCTCTTTAGAATACATTTTAAAATAAGTTTTTCTATTTGTGGTTAAGGAGACTTAGTGGCACAACGGTTAAGTACTGGGCTGCTAACTGAAAGATCAGCGGTTTGAACCCACCAGACTTTCTGAGAGAGAAAAGACCTGGAGATCTGCTCCCATAAAAATCACAGCCTAGGAAATCCCATGGGGCAGTTCTACTGTGTCATATAAGGTCAGTATGTGTTGCAATCTATTCAATGGCACAACTACAACAACGTGTGGTTAACTTTGATTAGTGTGTGTGTGTACTCGTGATGTATGACAGAAGCAACCATTATTTTCTAATTGAACAATAGGGTAGTTATCCAGAAAGTCAAAATGATACCTAAGTTAAATTATTTTTTAAATCAATTTTGATTCAATAAAATACGTAAAGTCTGTGCCAGATGCCTTAGGGGATAAATAATAAACTATAATTTTCCTTAAGCATGTCATAATACAAGGAACCCTGGTGGCTCAGTGGTTAAAGTGCTTGACTGCTGACCAAAAGGTCTGCTGGAGAAAGATGTAGCTGTCTACTTCTGTAGAGATTTACAACCTTGGAAATCCTATGGTGTTGCTATGAGTGGGAATTGACTCAGTGGCAGTGGGTTTGTTTTTTTGGATACTATACACCAAAAAGACAAACACACATAGGTTGAAATGAATTAAATATTACATTCGAATTTTAAAAGTAAATGAAAGTTTTATAAGATAAACAGAGAAATAAATTTTAACTAACGAAGAATTTAGGGGCAGGGATGGCATTTGAACTGTACCAAAGGTTGTATAAAGACTTTTCCAAGAAAAATACGGATGCTAAATTGGAGAATTAAACACAGAAGTATGAGTAAACACTTATGTAAGGACCTCTAAGCATACTGTCACAGCTTAATTTTAGTATGTGTGGAGGAGTATACTAGACCATAAGATTGGACAGTTATGTTGGGGCCAGATGACAAAAGACTTGAGCCTGATGCTAAGGAATTGAGAATTTTTTTTTTTTTGAGGTTGTTGTTGATAGATGCCCTTGAGTGTGTTCCAACTCATAGCTACCCTAAGTACAAAAGAATGAAGCACTCTCCAGTCCTGTGCCATTCTCACAATCGTTGTTGCACTCGAGCCCATCTTTGCAGCCACTGTGTCAATCCTTCTCATTAAAGGTCTTCCTCTTTTTCGCTGACCCTCTACTTTACCAAGTATGATGTCCTTCTCCAGGGACTAGTCCCTCCTGATAACATGTCCAAAGTAGGTAAGACAAAGTCTCACTATCCTTGCTTGTAAGGAATATTCTGGCTGTACTTCTTCCAAGACAGATTCGTTCGTTCCTTTGGAAGTCCATGGTGTATTCAATATTTTTGGCCAACACCATAATTCAAATGCATCAATTCTTCTTCAGACTTCTTTATTCATTGGCTTAGGTCAGGGAAATCTTAGTCCTCAAAGTGACATCTTTGCTTTTTAACACTTTAAAGAGATCTTTTGCAACAATTTGCCCAATGCAATATGTGGTTTGATTTCCTGAATGCTTGAATGCTGCTTTCATAGGTGTTGATTGTGGATCCAAGTAAAATGAAATCCTTGACGACTTCAATCTTTTCTCCGTTTATCATGACGTTGCTTATTGGTCTAGTTGTGAGGATTTTTGTTTTCTCTTTGTTGATGTGTGATCCATACTGAAGGCTGTAGTCCTTGATCTTCATCAATAAGTGCTTCAAGTCCTCTTCACTTGCAGCAAGCAAGGTTGTGTTATCTGCATAGCAAAGGATGTTAATGAGTCTTCATCCAATCTTGACACTGTTTTTCTTCACATAGTCCAGCTTCTTGGATTATTTGCTCAGCATATAGATTGAATATGGTGAAAGAATATAATCCTGACACACATTTCCTGATTTTAAAACAGGCATTATCCCCTTGTTCTGTTTGAACAACTGCCTCGTGGTCTAAGTACAGGTTCCTCATGAGCACAATTAAGTGTTCTGGAATTTTCATTCTTCACAATGTTATCCATAATTTGTTATAATCCACACAGTCTAATGTCTTTGCATAGTCAATAAAACACCGGTAAACATCTTTCTGGTATTCTCTACTTTCAGCCAATATCCATCTGATGTCAGTAATGATATCCCTCCTTCCACATCCTCTTTAAAATCTGACTTGAATTTCTGGCAGTTCCATGTTGATGTAATGCTGAAATCATGTTTGAATTATCTTCAGCAAAACTTTACTTGCATGTGATAGTAATGATATTGCTTGATAATTTCCGCATTCTGTTGGATCACCTTTTTTTTTGGAATGGGCACAAATATGAATCTCTTCCAGTCGGTTGGCCAGGTAGCTAGCTGTCTTCCAAATTTCTTGGTATAGGCAAGTGAGCACTTCCAGTGTTGTATCCATTTGTTGAAACATCTCAATTGGTATTCTATCAATTTCTGGAGCCTTGTTTTTTGCCACTGCTTTCAGTGAAACTTGGACTTCTTACTTCAATACCATTAGTTCTTGATCACATGCTATCTCCTGAAATGGCTGAACATCAACAAATTATTTTTGGTACAGAGTCTCTGTGTATTCCTTCCATCTTCTCTTGATGCTTCCTGTGTCATTCAATATCTTGCCTATAGAATCCTTCACTACTGCAACGTGTCTTAGCATCTAGTGCTGCTATGACAGAAATACCACAAGTGTATGGCTTTAACAAACAGAAATTTATTCTCTTACAGTCTAGTAGGCTACAAGTCCAAACTCAAGGCATCAGCTCCAAAGGAAGGCTTTCTCTCTCTGTCGGCTCTGGAGGAAGGGCCTTGTGATGCATTAGTCTTCCCTTGGTCTGGGAGCATCTCAGTGCAGGAAACTCAGGTTCAAAGGATGCACACTGTTCCTGGCACTGTTCTCCTGGTGGCATGAGGTCCCCCAATTCTTTGCTTGCTTCTCTTTCCTTTTATCTCTTACAAGATTAAAGGTGGTGCAGACCACACCCTAGGGAAACTCCCTTTACATTGGATCAGGGATGTGACCTTAGTGGGTGTTACACAATCCCACCCTAATCCTCTGTAACATAAAATTGCAATCACAAAATGGAGGACAACTACACAATACAGGGAATCATGCTCCAGCCAAATTGCTACACACATTTTTGGCGGGACATGATTCAATCCATGACACAACTCAAGGCTTGAATTTTTTCTTCTGTTCTTTCAGCTTGAGAAATGCCGAGCATGTTCTTCCCTTTTGGTTTTCTAACACCAAATCTTTGCACAATTCACTATAATACTTTACTTCGTCTTCTCGAGACACCCTTTGAAATCTTCTGTTCAGCTCTTTTACTTCATGGTTTGTTCCATTCACTTTAGCTAGTCTACATTCAAGAGCAAGTTTCAGAGTCTCTTTTGACATCCATTTTAGTCTTTTCTTTCTTTCCTGTCTTTTTAATGATCTCTTGCTTTCTTTATGTATGATGTCCTTGATGTCCTCCCATAACTCGTCTGGTCTTCCGTCATTAATGTTCAATGCATCAAATCTATTCTTGAGATGGTCTCTAAATTCAGGTGAGTTATACTCAAGCTCATACTTTGGTCATCATGGACTTGTTTTAATTTTCCTCAGCTTCAACTTGAACTTGCATATGAGCAATTGATGGTCTGTTCCGCAGTCTGCTCCTGGCCTTGTTCTGACTGATGATCTGGAGCTTCTCTACTGTCTTATTCCACAGGTGTAGTCAATTTGTTACCTGTGCTTTCCATCCAGTGAAGTCCATATGTAATGTCACTGTTTATGTTGTTGAAAAAACTTTAGGTACTGCGAAAGAATTGTAATTTGCATGCCAACTCTGATTGATTAATAGTGACTTTCCCTGCTATTGAGATGCATTCCAAGCACAACTGTGAGCTCAGTGGTGTGTTTGCTCAGCACTGTCTTCCACAGGTAAAGGAGGGGTTAGTAAAGAATTTGTGCTGTGTCTAATCAATCAGTTTATTCAACAGTGTGCATTAGGATGACAGACAAGCATAAATTAGTTTTCTTCTCCTCACGTCACTTCCCCCAACCATGCTATAGCTAATCTCCCTTCCTTACTCTTACTGACATCTGGTAAATCTAGAGTTTTCCAGTAACTTTCCATTTTAAGAATTGCTTATTTGGGTCTTGTTTAGATTAAGAAAAAAAAAAAGTACCAGTCTAAATCATAGCTTTAGTTTCCTATCCAATTCAACATAGTCCTCTATTTCCCTTATCTTACCTAAAGACCAGTCCCCTTAGGTCAGGTCTTGTCAAGACTGCTCAAACTCAGCAGTGCCCACAGTTTTTGGTGCACAGGAAACTGGCATAGATTTGCCACAATGCCAACTGGTGTGACACAGCCTGTCCCATGGCTGTTCCTCTCTCATGACTCTGCTTTCTCTTATGAATTAATTTGTCCCCTTGCTTAAATAGGATCAAAGGAAAACCAGCCAGTTTTCTGCCTATCTTTTGTTCAGTTTGAGTTACTTTATTAGCTGCCCTAAAACAGAGATTTGACAGCAAGTAGGTTATTGGGGAGATGAAGGCATGGCAGTGGAATGTGACACAGTGAAGGGAAAGCAGCTTTAAAGGGTGATTTATCTAGTAAGCTGCTGCTGTGGACAACGAAACTTAGTCCCTTACTCTCACTGGGAAAATTCTAGGAGTCAGCGTAAAACACATATCAGAATTATTCTACCAAAGGGACAAGAAAGCCTACATATTTATACACCAACTCCTGTCAGTTATTTTAAGGGACACTCACAGCCAGGATGTGTTAATTCCTAAGAACTTCTGACCTGCTACACAAGTGGTAAAACAAGGTCTTGGGGCAAGAAAAATCTTCTAGAGAAAGAAATTCTGGAGCTGTCAATTGGAAATCCAGTGAGTGTTCCCTGAAGCTGGAAAGGAAAGGGAATATTGGCAGGGAATCTGCGATGTCTGCTACACAACCTAAGATGACACCTCAGTCTGTGAGGGACTTCCTTTGAATGGCTTCTTGGCTTAAGGAAGCTTCCTAATGAGGAAACAAAGGGAAAGGCCGTAGGTAACCAAAAGAAGTTGCCATCAAGTCAACCCTGACTCATGGTGAGCCCACGTTTCAGAAAAAAACTGTGCTCTATTGGGTTTTCAATGGCTGACTTTTCAGAAGTAGATCACCAGATCTTTCATCAGAGGCACTGCTGGGTGGACTTGAACCTCTAACTTTTCAGTTAAGCAGCCAAGCAAGGACATTAACCATTTGTACCACCTAAGGACTCCATAACAATCTCCCCCTTAATTCTATGACTCCAAAACTTCTGTGGTTTCAACAAACTCTTCCTTTGACTTTCTAGACTTCTGCTCATAGTGACTAGGAGGGTGTAGACACTGAACAATTTTGGCCTCATTTTATAAAGCCTTAACAGCTAAATTAAGACTCTATTTAGAATGACGGAGTACTTAGCATCTAGGAAAATAAGTATTTACATCACAGCCTTTTGCAACTATCAAACATATTTACACAATTTTTATTCTTATATTGTTAGCAAAATACTGTGTTCATTCATATTCATCCTCAAGTACAATGGCTTTGAAAAAAGTCATTTCTTTTCCAGTAATTCCTTTGAAAGTTTTCACAAGGATAGACAAAATTTCAAGGAGAAGAAATACAGATCTCAGAATAAGAAAGGCAAATCTTAAAAAAAATAATTTGTAATATCCTGCTACTGCATCTTATTTCACCAAAAATGACACCAGGAGAAAAGTACAAGTGCTACAATGAATTCTAACATGCCTCCCCACCATTTTTTTTTTTTTTTTTTAGCTGATTTGAAGTAATTATTATGCTTAGGGTATAATAAGTATGGAATTTAAAATTACCCACCAGAATTATTTTCAATTTAAAAATGAAATGATATTCAGAAAAGCTTTAACAACTTTAGCATTCCAATTTACCTAGAGAAATTTCAGTTAAATATTTTATTTAAGCCCCATCAGCTGGGTATTTTTATATATAACTTACGCTTTTGTCCAACTCCTCTTCATTCACTCCTTCATGTTATATCTTACGTGATTATCTCCCACACTAAATTATAAGTTTAAGGACAGCGATTGTCTTTTTAATCTTAGATTATCAACCTCTCCACCACCACCCCCAAGTCCCAGCACTAGCAAAATGCTTCACATAAAAGCTCTCACGATATATAGTACTTTAAGCTTAAAAATAAAATCTGAAAGTTTGAAATCTCATTTGCAAAGGGTTTTGTTTTAACGTCTTCATTCCTTTTTGCCCTTGAAACGTTTGTGGGATGTACAGTATAACAAGCAGCTAATCATTATTAAATCGACTGGTATTCACTATAATCATTTTAATGTGGACATTATATGCTATTCTATATGCATGTCCTTGTAAGTTAACTTCATTTTGTGCTCTTAAAATGATTAACAGAGAAATACTTCGGTATTTATGAGTTGAGCTCTTTTCCATCAATAATATCCTTAATTGTGCAGGTCCTAAATGGAGATGGTAGTGACCCAAATTGATGCATTTTCTGGTGCCTGTGACCTGCCCTTAGCCCACTGGGTCTATAATCTTGAGGGATTCCTCAAAGAAAAGCAAACCTTTCTTTTAGCTTACTATGTCTAATTCTGTACATTTTGATCTCCAAATATGGGTAACCACGCTGAGGTTTTTAAATACTACAGAGTATTTAATCTCTTACTTGAGGACACTAGTTTGTTTGTTTTGTGGGGAGAGGCTATCCAATTTTTTTTCAAAAGAATAACTTATGACTCCACAAAAGAATCTTATATGGTAAATGAGCATTATTAGAAGTCTAAAAATCATAGGATGATCAGCTAAAAACAGAAGCTAGAACGTTAAAGAAAAAAAAGAGAGAGAGGGCAAAAGACTACAGAATAACAGTTAGTAATAAGTGCTAATACTACTGAATGAGGGCTCCTTTGCTATAATAAATCAAAACCAAACCCACTGCTGTTCAGTCGATTCGGATTCATAGTGACCCTGTAGGAAAGAGTAGAAATGCCCCATAGGGTTTTTCAAGACTATAACCTTTATTGAGGGGCCCTGGTAGAGCACTGGTTAAGAGCAATGGCTGCTAACGAAGGTCAACTAGACTTGAATTGTTGAAGGTCAACAATTCAGATCTACCAGCCACTCCTTGGAAACCCTATAGGGCAGTTCTACTCTGTCCTATAGGGTTGCTATGAGTCAGAATCCGTTTTCTTTTTTTTGTTTAGTTAATCTTAACGAAGCCGACTGCCACATCTTTACCCTGCAGAGCGGCTGGTGGGTTCAAACAGCTGATCTTTCGGTTAGCAGCCGAGCACTTAACCACTGCACCACCAGGGCTCCTTTGTGCTGTAATACAGATCTCTGCATTGTTTCAGAGAAAGACAGGAAACTTTATGCTTGGATTTGTATTAAAAATGAGAGAAAATAGGCTTATGTCTGTTTATGTTTTAACAAATGTTAAGTTTGTTGTGTAAGAATTATATTACCTCTCACAACACTTGCTCACAACTCATTATAGAGCTAAGGTG
The DNA here is from genome assembly GCF_000243295.1 of Trichechus manatus latirostris. Classification (NCBI taxonomy): domain Eukaryota; kingdom Metazoa; phylum Chordata; class Mammalia; order Sirenia; family Trichechidae; genus Trichechus; species Trichechus manatus. The sequence goes on along the minus strand of NW_004444109.1, from coordinate 3,813,370 downwards.
TTTCTAACCATTAGATCAGAGGTGGAGGCCCTCCTTCTTCAGGCCAGATTTGGCTCCTGAATTTATCCCATCAATCCTAAGATTTCAAGCTATACAGAGCAATAACAAACAGTGTTAGAAATAATTTTGTCTGTTGTGGGTTGCTGTGGCTACCTGCTAAAGAGTAGGCCAGCGTTTGGGCATTTCAAAGAAATGGGCACTAGTATTTTGTTGTTGTTTTTGTTAGTTGCTGTCACGTGGATACCAACTTCTGGTGACCCCATGCGTGCAGAGTAGAACTGCTCCCTAAGGTTTTCAAGGCTGTGACTTTTCAGGAGCATATTACTTGGCCTGTCTTCCAAGGTGCCTATGAGTGGGTTTGAACCATCAACCTTTCAGCTAGCAGTCAAGCACTTAACTGTTTGCACCAAATTTCAAAGGGCAATAAAAGCACAAGTTTGGTGTATCAAGCATCCTCATGTATCTTATTCTAGCAGAGACATCTTGGAAACTAGTAAGCTAGATTTTCTTTTTTGCTCTTGCTCTCTCTTTTTCTCTTTTTCACCTTATCAGCTCCTTCTTATTGTCCCTTCCTCCCCACCTACAGCTCTATTTTATTATTGCTCTCCCTAGAATCTAGATAATTTTTCTCTTCCTTCCTTGTTTATCACAGTTAAATATTATCCATTACTTTAAGAAGAAGAATAATGGTGCATATTCTGTCCATTTAAAAAAAAAAAGAGCCAAGTATACATTTTAACACATGTATTTTTGCCCCTTTGGTTGCTAATTTTTTTGTGAAAATTGATCCTTGAAGTAGAAAAAAAAAATTCCTGTCATTGCCTTCTACAATGTCTAAATCCTCATATCATTTCCAAAGATACTTGGTACAAAGTGTTTTACACTTATTCATATTATTTTTTTTAAATTTTTAACAAAGGTTTCCAAAAGAATGCATACAATAAGAGATTCTAAATCCGGCCTGGTATTGTTCATATCTTTTACAGTTATCAAACACTGAATAACAAATCACAGTGGGTTAAAAAAACACTAGCAATTTCTTATCACTCATGGTTTCAATTAGTCAGAAATTCAGAGAAGGCAGGCAGGGGCTGTTTATCTTTCCTCGACCATATCTAAGCCTCAGTTGGTTCACATAAAGGTTGGGAGCAAAAATCATCTGGGAGCTTATTTACTCACATGTGTGGGGATGTATGCTGGCTGTGGGTCTCAGTAGTCCATACAGGTCTCTCCAAAAAGTCCCTACCTGACGTCTCTCTGTGTAGACTACTTCGAGCTTCCTTGTAGAATGGTTGAGTGCAAGATGAGTATTCTGAGAGGGAGCCAGGAGCAGCCATATCATCATTTATAGCCTAGCTTCAGAAGCTTGTTCGTACATTGAAGTTGTCAATGCTTTCATTCTACTTGGATAATAATTATCATCCATGGAAGCAGCAATCAAGAAATCAAATGATGTATTGCACTGTGCTAATCTGCTACAAAAGACCTTTTTAAAGTTCTAGAAAACAAAGATGTCACTTTGATGACTGAGGTGTGCCTGACCCAAGCCATGGCCTTTTCAATTGCCTCATATGCAAGCAAAAGCTAGATAATAAAAAAAGAAGAAGAAGAATTGATGCATTCGAATTGGGGTGTTGGTGAAGAATATTGAAAATACCGTGGATTGTCAGAAGAACAAACAAATTTGTCTTGGAGTAAGTATAGCCAGAAGGCTCCTGAGAAACAAGGATGGCAAGACTTTGGTGCACTTATTTTGATGTGTCATTAGGAAAGATCAACTGCTAGAAAATGACATCATGGTTGGTAGAGGGTCAGTGAAAACAAGGAAAACCTTAAATGAGATGGACTGACACAATAGTCAAGACAATGGACTCAAACATACCAATGATCATGAAGATGGTGCAGGACCGGGCAGTATTTCACTCTATTATACACATGGTCACCATGAGTCAGAACCAGCTCGATGGCACTTAACAACAACTCAGAAGTCATGCAGCATCTCTTCCCCCACATTCTATTTATTGAGGCTGTCACAAGTCCCACTCAGGTTCAAGACAGGGTGGGGAAGACTTCACCTCCTATTGGGAAGTGGCAGGATTCTGGAAGAATAAGTGAGACTAGAAATATTGCTGTGTGTCATTTTCGGAAAATAAAATCAGTCACAGTATCATTGCTGTGTTTTCCACTTTTATATGAACTATATTCAACAACATGTTCGCAATGGCTTCTTCTGTATTTATGCTCTAATATTTTATTTTTTTCTATTTTACTGTATGTTTCAGATATTCATTCAAAGATGAGTATGCTTTCAGGTTGTAATAGAAAAATTTAAAAAAAGATGTTTCCTTCACTCCTTTGAGCTACCAAAATAAATAAAGAAAATAAAAAAGCAAAAACAACAAACAAGCACAAGATCAACAAAGCAGTCCTTGCAGCAAATGCATTTCCCTCTGTCATTGCTGCACATCTTGCCTTTACCCTAGACTGCTGCTTGAGTTGGCTTTGGTTTCTTTGTAACCACTACTCCACCATGTTTCCAAAGCATCTATGGTTCTGTTTCACAAGTATCCACCTCCACCTTTATCCTCCATTAGGAAGGAAAGAGAACAGATTTCCCAAATGGAGATTCAGGAATTAAGCACAGAGTGGGAACCACTCCTTCTTGGTATTTTCTACCAAGCCATCTCAGGGGAAAAAAGTAAACATTTCTGAAATTACATAAGCACAAAAAGAAAAAAAAAATCAAACACAAATGTGCTAATCTATCTTGCTTCAATCTTAGCCATATAACTTCAGGGTGTTTTGTTTTGTTTTGTTTTTGGTATGCTCTTGAAGGAGTCCTGGTGGCGCGGTGGATAAGCACTTGGCTGCTAACTGAAAGGTCAGGGGTTCAAATCAGTGATCATTTCCATGACTTATATAATAAATTTTAAAGCTGAAACATACCTCCTAATTTCTTTCTAGCTTGATATTTACTCTGTTATAGAAGTGAAAAAGAGGAAGACCCGCAAGGAGAGGAATTGACACAGTGGCTGCAACAATGGGCTCAAGCACAACAACAATTGTGATGAAGGCACAAGACCTGGCAGTGTTTTGTTCTGTCGGAACCTACTTGACGGCACCTAACAACAACAACAATATACAATGATACTCCAGTAGATAGCATCTACATAAAACTTTGTTACACAGAAAGAGTTTTAGTATACACTGTGTAATTTTATTTTCACCACCTCCTCTCTGTGATGAGCAGGGCAGGGCTAGTAAGCTCTATCTCCAGAGGATGAAATAGACCTTAAAGGACTTGTCCTGGTTACAAGTAGATAAAACTAAAAGAACATCCAAGGTTCACTAATTTCTTTCATAAATGAGAAAGGATTATTTTTGACCTGAAATGACATTTTTCCCCCTTGTACAAGATGTAATGACCAGGGGTGAAAGTATAGTAGGCAGTATGTTTGCATATTCTAGAAGCATAATACCAAAAGTGGACACACTTGAGAGGACCCCTCAATGTCATTTTTCATGTTACATATGTCATCAATATTTTTTAAAAAGTCTTGGTTTTCCAGGCCCATGTCTGCTGATGGAAAGAAGCTTGAAGTGTGGAAAAATGGAACTTTGTCACTGTCCCCAGGCATCTATCCCATACTTTTTTCACTTTAGTACAAGCCACAGACGCCCATGTCAGGGAAGACTGATTCAGGTGAGTATTACAGGTTGAAACTGAAAGGTTGTGCTTGGACTACTTCTCACCTTCAAAGCCCTCCTTGCTGAGAGGGTGGTGGTATTCTTGTATCACTAATTAACCATAACCATGATTAGTGTAGCTATTGCTTTAAAACTCTTCTTAAGCTTCTCAGTTATTTTCAAGTTCTGTGTTTCCCTTCCCCTGCCCACTTGATTGGTTTTAAATTGCAACTGTCGACTACAGCTTTCTATAGCACTTATCATGACTGCTCCAGCTTTCAACTTTCTCTTTCCATTCAAACAGCTAAATTGGAAGTATATAGTGCTTGATTTATATTTAGATGTATTTTTTAAATGAAGAGTTAAAAGTCTGCACAGCTGCAGGAAACATTGAAAGTCCTTTAAAACCATTATGTATACTCACTCAAATGGCTGCTAGAAATGTTCATTATAATATCTGCCTTTTAGCTGTTACCATTTCATTTGAGTTTGTCCTATTTTCCCCTGCTATTGTCAGTATTTAATGGTAATCATTTAGTATCATAAAGATAGACATCTTTCTCTACATAAGAATAATAATGGCACATCTAGAAAAATAAGTAGGAAAGGAAGGAAATTTAACGCGATGGAGGACTGAGGTGGAACAGTGCATCAGAATTAGTCTGAAGCAACAATGGAATAAATTGAATTAAACAATAAGTACATTTAATAATTTTAAGAAAGTGGACCTCCAGATGGTGCGAGGATGTCAGGGTTAGTGGATGCAATGTCTCATGGATGACTTGAATGCAGGTGCTTTCCATCTCTCAGCTTTGTCACCTTCAGTGCCAGCTTCCCTCAGGGCTGATTCTCCTCCTGGGGTTGAAACACAGCTTGTGGCTGCATTATCTGCAAAGCTGCTCGCTTCCTTCTTTATATCCTGCAGGGAGAAGGTGGGAAGATGGAGCAGAAGGGAAGAGAATAAGAGAGCGAGAGGGATAGAGAGGCTCTCTCAGAAATCACACTGATGGGCCAATAACTCTTGAGAGGGGGTTTAGTTTACTAATTGGCTCAAACTGATATGCTAACCAATCACATGTGAGAACGATGACACATCTTGATTGGAACAGACCAGTCAGGACCAGTGAGCTTCTCCTCTTGAGGTGCATGGGAGCAGGTGGGTACCTGAACAAGATTAGAATTCTTTTAGAAAGTAAGGTGAAAAGGAGATATGGCTGCTATGTGTAGGCAGGCTTAGTAATCAGGAAGTAAAACTTAACCACATACAGAGGACTTGACCCTTTTTTTAAAGTTCAGTTCATAATTCATTTATGAATATTTCATAGAAGTAATTCAAATAAATCATAGAATTATAAAAGAAGGGGCATTAAAGTGAATATATTTTAAACCACTATATCAGACACTCTTATTTCTTCCTTTTTTATTTTATTTGAGAGCCTTGTAAGAACTTTACAATTTATTACTTTTACCGAAAAAAAAAATTCACTTTCCTCCAGGAAAGATTTCAACTACTTTCCAGGAAGGACTGCAATTACTTTATAATTAATTCTTCTTTCCATTATTTGACATATAATTTCAATATTGTCACAACATAAATGTATTAATTATTTCAACCCATACTTGATAAATGTCTACTATTTGTGGGGTGCAAGGCTAGGTGCCTTGGAAACTCTAAAACTGAAGGAAAAAAGGGATTTGGTCCCCAAGCTCTTCATGGAATAATCAAAGAGACAAGGCAAGTGCATAATAACTCCAGTATGAGGTAGAAAAGAAGTGCCGTTAGAGAAGTATAAACAGAGGGTAATAGGAAATGAGTCTCTTTCCCTGAAAGACTATCTGTTACCTGAATTTTCCAAAGTAAATCTCAATTTTTGGTTCTTGTGGAAATTATTACTAGCTCTTCTTTCTTATATCATTACTTAATATCATTACCAACAACTCTGCTCACTCTTATCACATGCTAGTCTCACTTGCTTAAGAGTCAGACTAGAAAGACTTTTACAACAAAGCATTTAATTACTTCTTCACCTCTGGGGAAGTTATATGCTAAGATATTAAGCTAAAATGGTGTTTATGTGCTCAGCCTCAATAATAGTCCTCATCACTACTCTACCTGTAACAACCTGAAGTAAACAATACATACTGTCTGTTAGGTGGTAAAATGACCCAATCACTATTGTAAGTCTCAGCCATTTTTTTTTTAATCCAGAACTGTCTTAAACAGTCTAAAATAAATACTTAAAATATTTATTGGTATTATGCATGAATTAGATTCCTATACGAAGCTTTCGACAAGTATAAGTAATAATGATGCTCACCCACAGAATGAAATTGTCAGAAGGGAAGTGATAAATAGCATCGCCGTTAGTGAAAGTGGGCAGTTTTTCAGCTACTTCGAATTTAGGTCTTCATTTAGAATACTAGTTTGATTATTTTATTTGCAGTATTATAAAATGACGGAAAAGGGAAAAAGGAGATCTGATCTTTGGTCCGAGTTCTACTACTAACTAGATCTACTACATTTTTAATTGCATTTGTTATCTCTGTCTGAAGTTTTTTGTCTATAAAATGAGGAGGTTGAGCTACTCAATTCCTAATATCTCCCTTTCATGTCTAAATTCTATAGTGAAAATGGGAAATACATAAAATTCCAGACAGAATCATATTCTTATGGAAATATCAAAGTAGACAACAAAATTATGCTTGAAAAATTATGTTCATGTTATTTTTATTAATGTGCATAGGGATTTCCATATATTAATGGGTAATTGAGAGTTGGCTGTTTTCAATTTGGAAATATTTATGTATTTATGTAGGAGGAAACTAACCTTTTTAATGTGTCAGATCATGGGAATATTGCCTGCATTATGTCATTTAACTCTCACAGTAACCCTTCAAGGTAGATGTTAGAATCTCATATGAACACAAGAAAAACAATAATGCACAGGTTTGAAATTATGTGTCCAAGGCCCTGCAGCAAGTAAATAGTGAAAGTAAGATATGAAGCCATGTCTGTCTATGCTTGTTCCATTGCATTCAAATGATTCCACATAATTTATCAAGAAGGCTCTGTTGAGCAAGTAATGCTTTTCAATGGAGAATGGCAAAGCAAAAAAATTATATATATTAAAATTATATGTTAATAAGCAGCAAAAAAAAAAGAAAAGATACCCGTGTAAAGGTTACAGAATTTCAGTTTGCCAAAAAAAAAAAAAAAAATTGAGTAGGCTAAGTTGGGGCAGTACAGAACAATCGGCCTTCTCCTTCCTTTGTGGAAGTCATGGAAGGAATTTCTCCCCTCTGAGGCTCCAGAAAGAGGTTTGAAGTGCTCTACAGGGTATAATGGGGGAGTATCTGACCATAGCTTCTATTTATATAAAGAGAGTTTTTTATTTTATGTTATTTTAAAAGCACTTTCACATGCATTATGTAAATATTCAGTAATGAATATTTAGTCCAAAGGCATCTGAGCCTCATCTATATTTTTATGGGGCATAATTTAAGCAACTCTTAGTCTCCTAGCATCTCTGCCCTCTGAAGAACCCCACTTATGACAGCCTGTTAAAAACCAGATTTAGTAAATGTCCAATATCAATTCACCTTGCATATGAATAAACCACTTCATTCTAAAACACAACTGATCATGAATAGTTTTGTTCTTTCACAGCCAGTGGGCTGTACTACAGCACAGTGGAAGCAATGCATCCCAGGACACATACAGCAACCTACTCTGTAGGGCTAAAAGTGTTCAAGATTAAAATTAAAACAATAAACTTCAGCCTAGATGTGGCTTCATTACTAAAGCATTGGGTCATTTACTTTAACAATGTCAACTTGCTTTCACCCGCACATTCTGTTTAATTAGTAAAGGAAGTAATATGCAAGAGCACACCTTATGGTGTCCCATTACCTTGGAGAAATGTATTACCAGTTCCTAAAAATAACAAGTCCAACTCTTCTACCCTCTGTAGAAGGAAAAGGCATCTCAATGGGAAGAAGCCATAGACATGCCAGAATAAAATTGACTTCCCACTTGTAAAGAGAATGGACTTGGAATGAAGATAAAACAGGTACAGTGTATAGTTTATATATAAAATGGTGTTAAAAAAATACGTAGTTTCAACCAGTCATTTAAAAGTAATGCTGTCCAAAACTATTGACCAGGGAGTGAAGAATGTCTGATACTTTGAAAGGTTTCCTAAACTATGAACAATGAAGAAAGATACCCAGTCATTTCTTGTTTAAAAAAAAACAAACCTAAGCCCTATTACATAACATTCAAATTTCTACATAATAATACATTTAATATACCTTATAGAAAGTATATTTAAAACTACTGCATTTCTATCCTATAATTTTCCTTAAACTAACAGATAGAAACAGTGCATAGTCATATTAATTAATGCCAGTGGAAGTAACATTTTAGCATATATTTTACTTCCAAGTATTTTGAAATTTTAGTGAAAAGGAAATATAGCATTCATTAGCTGTGTCTATACAACTCCTGACATGACCCTGCAGATTGGCACTCATTATACATAATTTTTAAAATAAATAATCCTAAGGGCAGTACTGGTGGCGTAGGGGTTAAGAGCTACGGCTGCTAACCAAAAGGTCGGCAGTTTGAATTCACCAGCCTCTCCTTGGAAACCCTATGGGGCCACTCTACCTATAGGGTTGCTATTCGTAGGAATCGACTCGATGGCAGTGGGTTTCTTTTGGTTTTGTTTCCTTGTTTTTGAAGGGTAGTACATGATTTATTTTGGTTAACACAATGGAGGCTTTAAACAGTATATTGTGCAAGCAAGACTCATCAGATGTAACCCTAAAGCAAGTTTATTTTGTCTCCCTTACATCTATTCAGAGGGAAAACTCTCTCCCTGCCTCTGGAAGATAACCCAGAGAGACCTTTAACTTTTCCATTCACACATAAGTAATAAAGAGTTCTATAGCCACGGTAATTCAGCAAACAAGATCTCCTCCATTTCAAAATTGAAATACCCAGTCCTGTACGAAAATAAATTCTCTGGAACTCATTTAAAGTTTAATCTTTTCCCTCTCCCTCAGCTAGAGTCTTCCCTGTGCAGGAAACTTAAGGCCAGGGATGGGGTAGGGTTGACTTCTTTCCCTGCTCCTCCTTCAGCTTGTCTACCGAGTTTCTTGACCCAGGAGGGATTAGAGTGGAAGGCAGGGAAGAGCAATAAAGGCAGCAGAAAAGTACTGGGCTTCTACTATGATAAGATGGCTTTGCACTGTCCGGGTTGACGTGTGTTTAAAAGTGATACGCAAGAAAGAAAATTCTCCCCATCGCTAGTTCCACTCGCCTTCAGTGTGTTCATACATTTGATGCACATACCTACTGCCCAGCACATACTACTTCTGCAGCCCCTATGAGGTAAGAGATTCCTTTAGCTATTCCCTGTTGAGCCCTAAGGTAAAACTCATTTAGAATTTCTGGTACACTTGACATAAAAGTGGCCAATGGGAATACTTTGCCTCTGCAAACTCTGATAGTGCAAGCTGCTCACAGAGCAGCTACCTTTCCTCAGCCTCTTAACCGCTCTTCCACCTGCTCGTTATACTTTGGATTTCTCGGGTGTGACCCGGGCCACTGTCCATTGCATCTCCAACCACCCTAAACATCAGGATCACATATTAAGCTCTCCAAGTATTTCCTTGAAGCCTTTTCTCTTAACTAGTAAGGACAAGGTAAATAACTCTCATCCCTTGCCACTTGGTGGGAGGTTGGAGGGCACAGGAGACTAAATGCCACATTAAGCTCTCCCCAAGAAAATCTCCGTTACCAAATATGCCCTCCAACTTGTTTTCGTAATATCCTCAGTTTGCATGAAGGTTTTAAGACTCATTCGTTCTTAGTTTCTTCTTTTTAAGTTTTTGAAGGGTACACTCCTATAGAAAGCATTTTTTTGTCTCATGTCTGAGCCAAAAATGAGACAGGAAGAATATCGTTATAACAACCTGTTACAAGTACTGTAGTACTTTTCTCCTTTGAAGCTGCAGACACAACTAAATATGTTGGAGATTCTTGAAAAAGTGATTACACAGACTCTGATATGGCCTTCAAAGTATTAGTGAGAAGATATTTAGAAACTAATTAAGCATTAGTATTTTAAAAATTATATCAATATTTGCCTTTTTGTAGATAACATATGAGTACTGACTACAAGCTCTATTATTTCTCTAACCTCTACCTTAATGATATGAAGCTAGATCTTTCCCATCTGTGATCCTCGATCCCAACTAAATGCACACATTTTAATTTGTGCTAACATTTACAAGGAAGACATTAGTTGTTTGGTATTACAGAAATATCTGCATTTATATCTAATTTTCAGTTAGTGTCCAGGTGTTTGACACTGAATAGATAAAATATTAGACTGGTTTTTGAAGGTCAGAAAAAAAGATCAAAAGGACAAATTCAAGGGAGTACTTCAGTATTTTACAGCATGAGAGGAGAATCATGGGTAAGCATCCCTACCTAAAAGGCTGGATTTGCACCAAGAACGCTTGGCCTGAATTTTATATTGATTATCAACTACCTTATTAACAATCTACTCAGAAATTAGAAAAGGCTGAAATGCCATGCAGGAAGTTTCACTGCTGAGGAATTTCTTCTGAAAATTGCCAAGAGTGCAATCTCCAAGGAGGAAATGGAGGTGGAAAAAATCAGAATAGCCTTGCAGAGAAGGGAGAGAAGTGTCTCTAAAATACATGCTAGTATTAAGCTCAAACGAGTCTATGCTGTTGTTGTTAGATGCCGTCGAGTCAGTTCCGACTCATAGCAACCCTATAGGACAGAGTAGAACTGCCTCATGGGGTTTCCAAGGAGCAACCAGTGGATTCAAACTGCCAACCTCTTGGTTAGTAGCTGAGCTCTTAACCACTAAGCCACCAGGGCTCCAAATTGAAAGCAGTCTATGGGTGGTACAAATGGTTAAACTCTGTGCTACTAATTGAAAGTTTGGAGGTCCTGACTCACCCAGAAACACATCAGAAGAAAAATCTGGTGATCTTCCAAAAGATCAGAGCCATAAAAACTTTACAGACGGTAGTTCTTCTCTGAAACACCTCGGGTCACCATAAGTTGGAACTGACTCTGCAGCAACTGGATTTTTATTTTATTTACTAGTAAGCTGAAAACTGAAAGAAATATAAAGTAGAACAAATCTGTAACATATTTGTGTTTTCTTTTATAGAAATAAAATGCTATCAATAGCCATAAAAAAACCCGTTGTCGTCGAGTTGATTCTGACTCACAGAGACCCTATAGGACACAGTAGAACTGCCTCATAGGGTTTCCAAGGAGCGGCTGGTGGATTCTAACTGCCGACCTGTTGGTTATTAGCCATAGCTCTTAACCACGTGTCACCAGGGCTCCCTCAATGGCCGCAGGATTTATAAACGTAGTACAGCTTTCTTAAACTATAAGAGCTAAGGCACGTGCGACTTGGGATATTCCAATTACATCCCAAATTTTCTAGAAAGAGGTGAACAAGTTGGGGTCTAGTTCCCAAATTAAATTACGTAGCTCTTCTCAGCTGAAGTATTGAAAGGCAGAAGTGAAGTATGACTCATTTCCTCAACTTCCACTTCTCTCACAGTCCCATATGATTCTGTTCCCTCGGGAAAGCCACCAGCCTTAGATTATTAGAATTATCACTCTGGCCTGAAAGGGCAATGGAGTACTGTCTATACTACCTTATCCCTAATACAATTACAGATCCTCCTTCCCATTATTGCAAGGTCAGCTACCCATTTCTCATCCCTGAATTGTAACCTCCCCTCAGGTCAGGCTGGCAATAGCAGAAGCTACTATCAACTGTGTGTTTAGTATATGCCAGATATTATAAAAACTGTTCAATATGCATTATCTGCTAAGACTCACTTAACACATTCAGAAATAGGCTCTATAATTCCCCTTAATATGTAGGGGAAACTAAGCTCAGAGAGGTTAAATGTGTTCCCCAAATCATTGCAGTTCATAAACAAAGGAGGCAACATGTAAACCAAGAACCTATTGACTCAAACGTTTTATGTGCTATGTGACAGTACCTCCCTAAATGATCATAAATGAGATACAGTATGGAAGACGCTAAGCATGGTACCAGGCTCATAAACCAAAAAACAGAACCTTGATTCTGATTCTTGGGACTAGATTTCCTTTTCACTGGTATGGTCAAGTGAGAAACAAATTCTTAGACTCTCTGATATCTTTCTAAGACAGTTTTTGTTTGATTTTTGCTTCCAATACTACTATATATACAAAGGGGTATATGCATAACTGATTATCTACTCTTGGCAAGCCCAAAAATAGGCACAGAGAATATAAACATGAATAAGACAGGATTCCTGCCTCTAAGAGCTTTGTGGTTTAGCTAGGGAGACAAGATGGATTACAGCATAATCAGCTAAGTGCTACAATAAAGAGATGAAGAAAATGTTTGGGGAGCATAGGGATGGAGCAACTCTCTCCTTTGTCGGCAGGAATCAGACAATGAAGTGGCACTTGCACTGCAAGCCTTCCCTCCATTTTGCAACTTACACCCCATTCAATCAGAGTCATCACTCTATGTTTATGATTTACTTATCTAAGTAATACGTTCATTTAACCAACATGCACCTCTATGCCTTCTGGCCTTCTGGCCTTCTGGCAGGCAAGCAATGAATATGTTTTGAATGACTGAGCAAATGGATAGTATTGCGGTTTGGTCTTCTTTGAGTTGGTGAGGCCAAAAATGACTTGGTTCCTGACCTTAAGAAGCTTACATTTAAGCAAAAACAACATATAAGTATACAAAGTAGAAGGACAGTTTTGAAAAGCAGAAAGTGGTGACTACTACACATATTGCAATAAGTGGTATAAGAAATGGTAATAGGTGTCCTGCTTTAAGTCATAATAGATTTCATTGAGTTGGCATCCAAAAACCATTGCCGTCGAGTGAATTCTGACTCATAGTGACCCTAAAGGACACAGTAGAACTACCCCATAGGGTTTCCAAGGAGCGCCTGGTGGATTCGAACTACTGACCTTTGTTTAGCAGCTGAACTCTTAACCACTAGGCTACCAGGATTTCCTGAGTTGGCATGGCAGTATTCAAATGAGCAGTCCCCACTTCTGTCTTAATTCTTCTCTACTGCATAACTGATGATATAGCAAGCTTATTGTTATTCAGTTAGGTATCAAAAACTAATTTTTGGAATCAGAATCATTTCTCAAACGAGATTAAAAGAGGTTTATAAAGGCCATTAACTCCTTGGTGTTTACCATATCTTCTGAAGGACAGGAGAGTATGGAAGAGACAAACCAGAATTAGGAAGAGTGGAGATAAAAGAAAGGCCAAAGGAAAGGAATTTTTTTCATTACACTGTGGACTTTAATGGATCTCTGTTGTCAGTCTAATTTGTAAAGATCAATGGTTTCTGTTAAACTGTAGTCTGGACTTTCCTGTCTCCTTTTAATTCATCTGCTCAACACATGCTTTCCCTTTTAAAAGATAAGAGATTGGGAAATTTTCAGATATTTTTACTAGTTCTTTTTCTCTTTGAGTTATCAAATAACCTAAAATGTATATGGTAATGAAAACTTCTTATCAAGGAATGGAATGTGAAAGCCATCAGTTGAAACACTGTCAAAATACAAGCAAATGGCAGTTTTTCAGAATGTATTTAAGTTTTATTTACAAATTGCCAAACATGTGAAAGAAAAATGAGAAATGGAGTCAAAATTTCAGAAATTTCTTAATATCTAGCTGTAAAAAACAGCAGTGACATTAGCCCAATTTTCAGAATTTATTCAGATATTCTTGTATCAAAAACAAAACAAAAACACCTTGTAGTGTTTTGTACAAAGGTCTTTTAGATATTTTATAGGGTGCATTAGTCACTACAGTCAGTCCTTGGGTGGCACAGACAGTAAAGTGCTTGGCTACCAACCAAAAGGTTGGCATTTTGAACCCACCCAGAAATGCCTCAGAAAAAAGGCCTGGCAATCTGCTTCAGAAAGGTCACAACCATGAAAACCCTATGGAGCGCAATTCTACTCTGCAGCACATGGGGTTGCCATGAGTTGGAATCAACCGCAACTGTTTTGGATTTTGGGTTTATTATACATAGAAGATATGTCATTTGTTTTGTTTTAGTTGATTATACCCATTTACCTAATACTTATAAAACTTGCATCATATATTTAAGCATTAATAGATTCAGCTCCTTTTATCTATGTGTTGCATATCTACTTTAAAAATCCAGAAGAAGAAGAAAATAAAATATTTTATATTAAAGCATTGATCAGTGATAACTTAAATAAAATTATATGTTTACTAGAATTATATATGTATGAAATACAGGTACACCTACTTATACATCTACTATATATATCTCACTTATGAGGTATTTTATACATACATTGTATATACATGCGAAAGCTGGCCAGTGAATAAGGAAGACCAAAGAATAATTGATGTATTTTAACTATGGTGTTGGTGAAGAATAGTGACTATACAACAGACTGCCAGAAGAATGAACAAGTCTGTCTTGGAAGAAATACAGCCAGAGTGCTCCTTGGAAGCAAGGATAACAAGACTTCGTCTCACATACTTTGGACATGTTATCAGGAGGGACCAGTCCCTGGAGAAGGACATCATGCTTGGTCAGCGAAAAACAGGAAGACCTTTGACAAGATGGATTGACACAGTGGCTGCAACAATGGGTTCAAACATAGCAATGATGATGGCACAGGACCAGGCAGTGTTTTCCTTTTGTTGTACATAGGGTGGTTATAAGTCAGATTTGACTCGATGGTACCTAACAACAACAACGACAAAGCATTTTTCCCACTCTATTTTTATAGAAAAACAATTCATACATAAAAAGCATTATATTACAGATTAATGATAGTTTTTTAGAAAATTTTAGACTATAGAGTATGTTCTAATGCTTTGGGTACAGACACCCACATCTACTGTACACAATGTTGAGAGTCACAGCCTGTAATATTAACACTGAGATTCTAGACAACCTTCAATCATTCAAGAAAGAATCAATTGTCTTTTGAATAATGTACTATGAAGGTCAGACTAGTTGACTAATTCATTTTAAAAGAGTTTTCAATAACACATTATGAAATCAAAGGATTTCCTGCTTGTCTCAGTTAAACTGAAATATAATTTACTGCAATATTCCATTCCCCAAGTATTTTAGTTAATTGAGATTTGCCATGTGATTTACTTTCAATGAATGTTGGCATCTAAGGCAAAAAGAGAGCGTAGCACAATGACAAAGCATTTTGGCATGAGTCAAACGGACCTGGGTTTGACCCCTTTCTCTGTGATGATTCAGCACAATGTCACAGTAGAGCAGGAGACAAGAACTTAAAAGAAAATCTGTGCATTTTTTTTTTTTAATATATTTCTATAATTTAACCTCTGGCTGAAAGAACCCAACAAGATTCAACACCTAGGTCCTAGGCCCAAAGGAGCTATATGAGGAGCCATACTTACATTTCACAGAAACTGATTGGACCCACATCCCCAGGGAAAAGGGCAACGAAAACAGCATTGATGAGGTTTCCAAAACAATAAACTCAAATCAAAGCTGCAGTCTGGCACAGACTCATTCACTCTTTGCCTGTTATTTCCCATTCCATTCATCAGTTCACTGTCTACTTCAACAATAATCATGAATCAGACATATATAGATACTGAAAAATGAACAAAAGGATCTTAAGCAAAAGACCTTTGAAGAACACTAATAAATTATTTGAAAGTACAAGAGGAGTTATAGTGGAAGAGTTCAAACAAGTATGGCTCCATAGCCTCAAAAATGACAGAAAATATGACGTTTCAAAACAAACTTACAGGTCATATAAGAGAAATGGAAGTGAAAGGAAGTGACTGTATGACAAAAGAAGGAGAAGAAATTAATTAGAAGAGCTGAGGGAAAAACTGGAATAGGGAATTCAAGATATTATACAGATAAAATAGTATTCAGTACCATAAAAATAGAGCAAATCACAGCACCATCAAGAGAGACAGCGCATCAACACAAGGAGATCACAGGTATGAAGGGAACCAGGGTTATATAGGATAGAAGGGAGGACATGAAAATGAGATCAGAGAATTCAATACCAATGACACTAACAGGAGCATAGGACAAATTTAACCAAAAGAAAATTCAGTGTATAAAGCATACATCTTACCTAAAGTATTTTTTTAAAGAAAGCTTAAAAATTCTAGGTAAAAGGGGAAATTATTCTCCAGGAAAAGAACTATAACAAAACAATTAAGAATAGTCTAATAGAGCTATTAAATTTCAAAGGTAAAACAAATAAACAAAAATCAACCAGGTACATAGTATATAAATTCAGAGAGGCATTAGATACTAGATTCTTCCTGAAAAATAATCAATGAAAGTTACTGGAGATATGTCTGCAGCTTTTGGAAGTGAAAGAATAAAAGAACATTGGTCACTTTGGGCTTAAAAAAAAAGAAAAAAATATTTTTCTCAGTAAGTGAAAACACAGAGAAAAAGAATTCTTGGAGAGGGTTGAAAGAGGGAAGGCTATAGGGTAAAGTGGGAGATAATGAAAAAATCCAGGCTCCGAAGAGATTATTTAAATAAAAAAACTCAGAAAGGGAGAAGCTATGCTATAATGACTCATAAAATCATAAAATGACTCTTTGAAGCAATTCAATTATAAAAATAAGGTTAGAAAGCACTGGAATTAGGTTCAACAGACTAGAATGTAAATTAACGAAGAAAGGGAAGTAGGATAAAATGTGACTGTGACAATTTCCTTTTTGTTTTTTTTTTTAACAAGGAGTCCCTAATTAGTCTCAGTTAAATATTCGGTTATACATACATGATGACATTAGCCTCATTTTCATTACTTTTCTTAGTTTTAGAGGGATATTTTAAGTATCATATATCGTGTATGTGTGCATGTGTATAAACAAACATTTAACTAATTCATCATTTTCCTTCCTTTATAATTGATGGTGGTAGAGTTTAAATTTTATTGAAATTAATACTCTACAAAAATAACAGGGAAAGTATTCATTTTTCATAAAATCATATTTATCTCTCTTTCCATATATATGTATTTATACGAAATATTAGAAATTACATTCACCAAATAATGATAAAGGTAATTTCTGGGAGGTCAGATATTCTTTGATATGTTTTCTGTTTTTTGCATTTTCCTGTGTTCCTATACTGATCATATATCTTTTTTAAAAATACTTTTATTTCACTTTTTCAAAAATATCAGGCTATTTCTTTCATCTCTAAAATTTTATTGTACTAGATTATCTTCAAATAGTGTTAAAATACTTGCCCAAACTTTCTAATTACTATCTGTACAAAAACTATTCACATTCCGATTACAAATTACTCATATTGGCACATTCATAATTGCTTTTAGAGTTGGGCTTCCTAAAAGTCTGCTCTGAAAAAAACTAAATAGGAGGCTACTTTTTTCTCTTTTAGCTACAATTTTTTTTTTAGCAGATATTGGAGCCAAAACAAATTTCTTCTAAATTAAAAATAAGTCACTACTTTATGTACGTGAGGAGCCCTGGTGGTGTAGTGGTTAAGAGCGTGGCTGTTAATCAAAAGGTTGACAGTATGAATCCACAACCTGATTCTTGGAAACCCTATGGGGCAGTTCTACTCTGTCCTATAGGGTCGCTATGAGTTGGAATTGACGGCAATGGGTTTTGTTTTATGATACCATAAATAGGTGGTTTTAACAAGCAGAAACTTATTTTCTCATAGTTTAGGTGGCTAGAAATCTGAATTCAGGTTGCCGGCTTAAGGGAAGGCTTTCTCTCTCTTTCGGCTCTGGAGGAAGGCCCTTGTTTCTTCTAAGCTTCTATTCCTGGGCGATCTTCATGTGGCTTGGCATGTGTCTTCCCCATCTCCTCTTGCTAGCTTGCATTTTATCTCCTTTATATCTCAAAAGAGATTGACTCAAGATACACCCTACACTAAGCCTGACTGATTAACAACAAAGACAACTCATTCCCAAATGGAATTATAACCAGAGGCACAGAGGTTAGGATACACAACACTTATTTTGGGGTGACATAGTTCAATCCATAACAGATGTGAATGGTATCAGTACAATGCTTCTGTCTCCTGACTTATGCTTCACATCTGGCTGCAATATACAAAACACCACTCTATAGCTAAAAAGATTCCATGCTTCACAAAAAGGTTGGGAATGACCACAGAGGAATAAAGACCTCTATCTCTCCTCTTAGAATATTAAAAACAAAAACTATAATGGCCCATATATAATCCTCACGATGTTCAGGCATTGGTGGTTCATTGGGAGAACTCTCTCCTTCCGTTCTGGAGACCTGGATTGTATTTATGGCCAATGCACCTCATGTGCAGCCACCACTCGTCTGTCAGTGGAGGCTTGAGTGTAGCTATGATACTGAACAGGTATCATTGGAGTTTCCAGACTAAGACAAACTAGGAAGAAAGGCCTGATAATCCTCTTCCAAAAATCAGCCAATGAAAACTCTATGGATCACGACAGTCCAATCCACAACAGCTCGCAGAGATGGCACAAGATAGGGCAGAGTTTCATTCTGTTGTGTAAGAGGTCATCATGAGTCGGGAACCAACGCAATGGCAGATAACCAAAACAGTCTTTAATGTAGCAACAAACTCTTTATGTATGTTAAAGATAGTTCTCTCTGCTAAGTTCCTTGTGAACATTTTCACTGTAATAACTGTACAGGAAGCAATTAAACTAAGTCCCTCATTTTAGTCAAAATTTAAGGCAGTTAGTCCCTTAGGAATAATTTTTCAGAAGCGTTTATGGAAGAACACAGGACTCTGGGAAATATTTTACTGAGAATTTAACTTCAAAATGGAGTATCCTTCTCTGTATTATATTAGCAGTAAATATGGAGAATAACTTCAGAGTAAGTAGCTTTAGCAAACTTGTAGTGGCATTACTTTCCATCACATGCATAAATTGAGAATGCAATTCCCTTGCCTTCATTGATATGTCAGATGTATTCACTGAGTGAAGACGGGTTAATGAAGGGCACAAAGGAGTGTTTTTGGTATTTGGCCTCCGCAAGTCATGGTATTTTACTCAGTATTAGCTCTAGCTTCGTTTTATTTTTACTTTTACTGCACAACTGCTTAGTTCACAGGGCACCTTATTTGTTAGAGGAGCCAAAAATACAAAAGGATCACCAACATGATAAATCATATATGGTGGAAACTGGTTTTACAAGAGTTCATTAGTAAGTCAAAGTTATACCCTTGTTATTTATATGAACTATAGCAACAGAAAACCTGCTATATCATAGGTACTAAGGTTTAAGGCAATGGATCTATAAATAAATTTTACAAAAACACAGTTTTTATTTTTGTTTTTAAATTAGGTGGCCATTGACATGCTTTTCAAGTTAAATACTTAACTGGTTTAATCCAAAGTGGGGGAAAAAAATGACTCAAGGAATTGTAACATGTTAAAAATAGATGGCCACTTACTTCTTGCTAAGCATTAAATTACTTTTAAAATGTCATGATGACTATAATATCATTAAAGACTTTTTAAAAATTTGTAAGAAAAAATACGTTATTCACGCTGGGTTACTCAACATGAATTTGTGTGTGGCTTTTCTTATGTGGATATTTTACTTCTTAAAATATGAAACTATGTATATAAAAGAGGCCAATCAGTTTTTTAATAGGTGAAGCTCAGACTTGCTTCTTGGTAATATTCACTTATAAAAAAGTTAGAAGAATTAGACAACAGGCTCCTTTTGGCAGTGATCATCAAAAGTGTACAAAAAATGAGACACTCCTTCCTGGAACTCATCAAAATGCAGCATGATGAGTTTTCTTTTAAGAAAATTAACTTGAATATAAATAAAAATAAATCAGTTCATTAAAAAATCAGTGAAATTCCTTTCTGCAAAGTGTAGAATTACATTTTCTGTACTTTTCCTCTTTTCAACCCTTTACTCTTTGAGGTAACCTATTTAAGTACTTCACACTGAGTGAAGATAATGGAAATAACAGATTGCAATACCCATACTTATCTTAAATTCTGAAGGTAAGCACACCAATGTAATTTTTTAATAAAGAAAAGAGCATAAATTACATTCAGTGATATCCCAGCTTAAAACTTCTTGGAAAAGCAGTATAGCTTCTCACACTCATTTCCTTGGAGACGTTTCCATCTTCTGCACTTTAATCCCATTCCATGCAAACATGTACAGTATATAACCAGTAAAAATGAAGTCCTATGTCAGTAGCTATATGAAATGTTGTCCTTTCTCACTCAATGATTCAGAAATCAATATGAATATTCAAATATATTTCCATCATAATTAATTATAATAAATTATTCATTACTGACATTTAAGGCTTCCAAATGTGCTCATCATTCCTAAAACTTTAAATGTTGGTGTGTACCAGCTTCCATTCTAGAAATTCTAATGTTCTTGTTTTTTATTCTTTTTTTCTATGACCTTGTGTCTGAGCCCTGGTAGTGCAGTGGTTAAGAGCTCAGGCTGTTAAGCAAAAAGTCGGCCGTTCAAATCCACCAGCTGCTCCTTGGAAACTCTATGGGGCAGTTCTACTCTGTCCTGTAGAGTCACTATGAGTCGGAATCGACTCAAAGGCAACTGGGTTGGGTATTTTTTTTTTTTTTTTTTGTATGCGTGTAAGAAAAGCTCTTTTAAGAAATGGAACGAGAAACGAAATTCCAGTTTTAGTGACACTAACAAGCAACGAATTTTTGGAATTTGAAAATTTAACCTTTGTGATTAGACTATATTCAATCAGCAGTGAAAGTTCATGACGTAGCAATTTACAATTTCATTCAGACACGTATTTGAATTGCCTGCTGTCAGGCAGATATCCAGAGGTGAGTCATTTAGCAAGTGTGTCAGATTCACTGAAGGTTCAGCATCAACTTCACTACATGACATTTTTGTTTTCTCCTTCTTCTTGTAATATAATAACAGTGAAGATTACCTTTACTTGTAAGCTTGGTCTCCTGTTTTCCATGGGCCCCTGGAAAGGATAAAGACTATCTGGTAAACAGAATATTATGAGCATTTATTGACTAATTGGCATTGTCGTTGTAAGAGATGCAAAGAATAAAATATTTCAGGCCCCTATTTATATAATTTTTTCATCTACATTATCAAAAGACATCAAATTACAATATTTTACGCAAATAACGTGTATCCTCTACGTTTGTTTGCCAACCACTCCCTCCTCCTGCAAAGTATTTTCAGAAGCTCGAGTATGCTAACTTTTTTTTTTTACATATTGCTGTAAAAAAAAAAAAAAAAAAATAGCACAGCATGCTTAAGAAGATACCTGGGGGAGGAGGTTAAGGGAATGGTTAGCAAACAAACGTAGAAGGTGCACGTTATTTGCATAAAAATATGGTAATAATTATTCAAACCTGTTAGGAAAAAGGCTGGAAATGGTGTTGATTTCCTTTTAGGGTTCCAAAAAGCATTCTCTCCTTGTTTTTGTGAAGTACTTAGCACACTATTAAATACAACAGTTGAAAACTAACACCATTAGTGTTCTAGAATGCACTCAGTATTCCTAGCAATTTTCTACCAGAAATACGTAATTTTATTTAAAAATGTGTAAAAGGTGAAATTTTCATCTATATCATATTACTTAATACTGTGCTCAAAAAGGAAAAATTTTTAAAAATAAAAGAACATATTTCAAAAATCCTCCAGCCATTATAAAAATATCAAGTGAGACATACAACTTTAGCGAAGCCCAAAAAAAAGTAGTGAATTTATGGTGGAAGAATATGAACAAAAACAAATATCCTATCATTTCTTAACTCTCTACTAGGTCATAGATTTCCTAAAGGCAAGGGATATTATTATACATCTGAGTATCCACCATACTTACACAGTACTATTAACATGGTGGACCTTTGATATTTTCCTTTCTTTTTTCCTTCTTGAAGGACTGCATAAAGGAATAGTCTTCATTAGACTATTTCTTTTATATGAGCTTTCATATACACATGGGGTAGCTATGAGTTGAAATCGACTGGACAACAACTAACAACAACAACATCATTTTGATTGCAGTTCAATCGTGTAGCAATCCACATGGATAAAATAAATGATTCAGAACTGAGTCTAGCCATAGCTGTAATAATATGATTAACAGAAGAAGGATGGGTGAGACATTAAAAAAATAAACTTTTTATAGAGTTTTTGCGTTGAAGTATAGTATACATATGAAGAAGTGCAAAAATGATGTGCAGCTTAATTAATTTTACCAAATTTAGCATACATCATCTTGATCTGCATCCAGTTCAAGAAACAGACATTACCGGAACTAGACATCACCAGCACTAGACATAAATGCCCATTGATGGTTCATGTACATGCAACCTCTCAGTCATTATATCCAAATATTATTCTGGCTACAGTTACCACAGATACATTGGTTTATTTCAGAAATTTATAAAATTAAAGTAGGAATGGTTCATTTCTTCCCATTGGAATATAGTATTTCATTATAGGGATATAGCAACATTTATTTATCCATTCTAAATTCATGGGCATTTGGTTTACTTCAAGTTTTGAACTATTCTTCTTACAGCTGCAATGAACATTCTGATATATGTGTTTGAAGCACATATGAGCACATTACTGTTAAGGATATACTTGGGAATATATTTAATAGGGCAAAGATTGTATGAATATTCAACCTTAGGATATACTGACAAACCATTTTTCAAAGAGTTTATACCAATTTGCACTTTTACCAGCAATACAGTAGAGTTTGGGTTGGTCTCAATCCTTGTCAACACTTAGTTTTGACAGGTTTTTTTTTTCAGTTGTTGTTATTACAGTGGGCCTATAAACCCACTGCTATCAATTCCAACTCATAGCAACCCTATAGTACAGAGTAGAACTGCCCCATAGGGTTTCCAAGGAGCACCTGGTGGATTCGAACTGCCAGCATTTTGGTTAGCAGACATAGCTCTTAACCACTACACCACCAGGGCTTCCAGTAGGCCTATAGCTATACTTTATTGTGATTATTTTCAGATGTTTATTGGCCATCTGGACATCCTTTCAGATAAATTAATTTTTAAGAGGTTTTATTTTGTTTTGTTTGCTATTTTTGATTGGATTATAATTTTCCTACTGGCTTTTAGAATTCTTTTTATATTCTGAATAGGAATATTTTATTGGAAATATATATTACATATAAATTCTTCACTCTGGCTTGCCTTTACAAACTTCCAGGAGGAACTTTTGATGAATAAAAGTTTTAATTTTAATGACGTCCAATGTATAAATCTTGTGCATGTTTCAT
>NW_004444109.1:3782151-3790212 GCF_000243295.1 Trichechus manatus latirostris | reverse complement strand
CTGTGGGCTTCTTTTGATGTTTTCTTTCTGTTTGTTTGAGTTGTATAGCTAATGTTTTGATTTTGCCCCTTTCTTCTTTTTGATGTGTGCATCTATTGCTATAAATTGACCTCTGAGAACTGCCTTTGCTGTGTCCAAAAGGTTTTGGTATGATGTGTTTTCATTCTCATTTGAGTCTAGAAATTTTTTTGATTACATCTTTGAGTTCTTCTATTACCCAGTGCTTTTTAAGCAAGGTGTTATTCAGTTTCCATGGATTTGATTTTTTTTCCTTGCTCATTGTGTTATTAATTTCTACTTTTATTGCATTGTGATCAGAGAAGATGCTTGTATTATCACTATATATATATATATATATATATATATATATATATATGCCTTGATAGATTTTGGTCAAGTTGGAAAAATGTACCTGTCTTTCTTATTTGCATGAAGAATTTGTGTAAACATAAACGTTGTTTCCTAAAATATTATGTATTTATTTGGAAAAATTCAGCAATTTCTAGGAATGCTTTTGTTTACATATAGCATTTCTCTAGTAGATACAATCTTAAGCAACTTTTTCTAATAATTCTTCAGGAAAATTGTTAAATTGTGCTTTTGTAAAGCTATGTTATTTTTTAATTTTCATATTTATTGTAAAGTATTTTGTAATATTTTATGGTATTTTAATGACTCAAGAGTTGTAGTGATGGTCCCTTTTATTCCTATTTTTAGTAATTTGTGAATTATTCCATTGATTCTTGTCCAGTTTTGCTAATGATTTATCAGTTTTATTAGTCTTTTTAAATAATCTGTTTTTTACTTTTATATTTATTTTTCTATTGCATTTGTGGATCTTTTTCATCATTTCTCTTCTAGTCTTTACTATTTCATAAACTTTTCTTTGATTTATTTTGTTGTTATTTTTGTGGATTTTTCTGTTAGCTTTTGATTATAATAAAATCTTCTAAAATATATATTTAAAGCAACCATATTTCTATAAATGTGGCTTTAGCTCTATTCTCAACATTTTAATATAGTACATTAATCAGCTCAAAATATTTTCTAATTTTCACTATTTTTTTTAACACATGGATTACCAAGAAATGTATTACTTGTCAAACATTTCACAATGTCTTATTTACCTTTTGTTATAGATGTTTACATTAAATCCTCTGTAATTTGAAAATTTTCTTTATTTAACTACTTTTTGTTAAACTTCATTGAAACTTGTTTCATAGACTAGTATATGGTCAATTTTGATAAATGTTTTTTCTACACTTGAAAAGAATGTTCCTTTTGCATTTACTGTGTGCAATGTTCTACATACATTCAAAACACGTTGGAATAAAGGCCTGGCAATATACTTCTGAAAAATTAGCCTTAAAAACTCTATGGAGCACAGTTCAACTCTGACACACATGTGATCACCATGAGTTGGAGCCAACTCGAGGGCACTGGTTATTTTTGTTTGTTTTAACAAGTTCAAGTTTCTTTTCTTTTTTGTTAATGATATTTTGTTTTGTGTAAAAAGTCTTTGCCAACCTCAAATTCACAAAGTGACTTCCCTATATTTCTTCTAAAAGTTTTATTAGTTTAGCCTTTATGTTTAGGTCTACAGTCAGTTACCTAGTTTTAATTTGCATATAGTGTGAAGTAAAATTCTAGTATTTTTTCTTTAAAAAATACAGATATTCAGTTGTTCTAGTATCATATATATATATTTTTGGAAATAATTTATTTGGTACTTCTGTTGAAAATTGATTGCTCAAATATTCAATATGTGAGAGAGTCTATCTCTGAACAATTTTTTTTTCTGTTTCATTAGCCTATAATTTTATCTTTATGCCAATTTTGCACACTACCTTGGTTACTGTAACTATATAATAAATCTTAAAATCAGGTAGTGGAAGTTCTCCAATTTGTTCTTTTAAAAAATGGATCCATTTTTAGGTAAATTAATTTTTCATATAATTTTCAGCAACACTTCCTCAAATTGTATGAGGAAGCCTAATGGAATTTAATTAAGACTTCTTTGACTCTATGGAGATCAATTTGGGAAATTAACATCATAGTAACAATATTAAGTCTTCCAGTCCAAAAACATGTTTTTTTTTCTATTTATTTAGAATTTTTAAAAATTTATCTCAACCACTGTGATGGTTAAGATTGTGTGTCAACTTGGATGGGCCATGATTCTCAGTGTTTATATGTGATCTCTTCCATGATTGAATATGCTGTGAGTAGCCAGTCAGAAGAAGGGGAGTTTCCTTGGGGGCGTGACCTGCATCTGAATATAGGCAAATGTCCTGGCTTTTTCCTCATTCTGGATCCTGCGGCTGCCTCTTGTCATCGCACCTCTGGTTCTTGGGACTTGAGTTGTCAGCTTATCCGCTAAACTTGGGATTTGTCAATCTTCACAGCCTGTGAGTGGAACCCTGCTTTCCAACCTGCCGATCTTGGGCTCGCTAGCTTCTGCGGCTGCATGAATTGGGAGAGGCCTCTACCCTGATCCACGGACTTGGGACGTTCTAACCTCTACAATCACGTGAGCTGTTTCCTTGATATAAATCTCTCTCTATGTATATTTATATGCTTTACTGATTTTGCTTCTCTGGAAAACCAGCCTAAGACAACCACATTTTATAGTTTTCAGTCTACAGATTTTGTACATATTAAATATCTCCTTATATATTTTATACTTTGATGTTTTTAAATTTTCTTTTCCAAATTTTGTTCCTAACATATAATAAATACAAAGAATTTATATAGATCTGTGACTTTTTAAAGTCCCTTATTTCTTTTTTGTAGTATTTTATAATACTGTCCTCTGCAGAACAAGTGTTACCTCTTCCCTTCAAATACATATATTTTGTCGTTGTTGTTGCCGTGTTACAATGACCATGATTGTAGTATAATGTTGAATAAAGGTGGCAAGAATAGGCATCCTTGCTGTATTACCAATCTTAAGGGGAGGAGAGGCATTTACTACATCACAATTAAATATTATGTTACTGTATTTGTTTTCATAGATACTCTTCATTAAGGTGAGGAGGGCCCTATATATCCATAGTTTGCTGAGACTAGTTTGTGAATGGCTGTTAAATTATGTTAAATATTTTTTTTCTTCAACTACTGAGATGATCATATGATTTTTTTTTTTATTAATTTGTGAAAATGGTGAGTTACATTGATTGATCTTCAAATCCTTCAATTTCTGGGATAAATCACGCTTGATGCTGATGAAATATTTTTATATATTGCTGGATTTGATTTGTTAATATTTTCTTAAAGATTTTTACATATACCTTCATGAGTAATGTTGGTCTGTAGTTTTCATTTCTGTTTGAGTTTCCTTTACCTTTTTTTTTTTTTTAATTTAGCTTATTTCTTTGTTAGGCTCCAATATGGAGAAACCTTGTCTTCATATAATGAGTTAGGATGCATTTCTTTGTTCTCTGTTTTCTGAAGGAGTTTGTGTTAGATTGGGATTATTTCTCACTTAATTCTGATAGAATTCACAAATGAAGTTATTTACTTTTGGGGTTTTATTTGAAAATTAATTATGTTTGTTAATTATGAATTATGTTAATTATGAATTCAATTCTTTTATAGATATAGAGGTATTCAGTTTTTCTATTCTCTGTATAGCAGTTTTGGTAGTATTGGTTTTTCAGGAGAATTGTATATTTTGTCAAAGTAGTCGAATCTATTGGTTTCAATTATTTCCTCTACTATTTTTCCATTTTATATATAATTTATGTCTGCTCTTATTATTGTAATTCTTTCCTTCCAGTTTGCTTTAATTTCTTTTTCTTTTTAGCTTCTTAGCTTTAGGGTTTGCAGATTATTGATTTTAGAATTTTCTTCTTTTTTAATATAATAATATTAAGCGCTATATTTTCCTTTCAATTCTGCTTTGGCTATATCACATAAATTTCAATATAGTGTTTTTATAAAATTTTGTCCAAAATATTTTGTAATTCTCCTTGTGATTTCTCCTTGGCTCTGTGAGTTATTGAAAGGTATTTTGTATGATTTCTATATTCTCTGGCTCAAAATGTTCTGAACATTTTATCTAGGGAGAAAGCCCAAGCAACTCATGAAAAGGCTCATGTAAATTAGTTCCTTTCTCTCAAGGATCATAGGTTAATATTGTCTCTAGTTCAATGACAGAACAGAAAGAGTTGTTTCATGTATTTTGTCCACTTTTCTAGTTGTTTAAGTTATAGGGCTCATCTGGTATGGTTATACCATTATGGCAAAAAAAGAAATACATCAATTATATAGTATTATTACACTCCCCCAATTATTAGGTTGTTCATTTTACATCGTTTATTATTCTGCTAGTTATCTTAGAGATTAATACACGCAACATTGACTTTTGGAGCCTATTATAGATTAATTTCATCACTTCCAATGTAGGACAAAGAGCTTAGAGCACTCTGGATTTTGTTGCTTGTTTACTCATCCTGTGTGATTATAATCATGACTTATTCCTTTATAAATAATCCACATTTCATAATATATTACTGTGTTTTATATAGCCAATACTTTATAGTTAAGTAGGTATTTTTTGAGTGCTCTTCTTTGTTTTATCTTGCATTGCTCTTCTTTCATCTTACATCATTTTCCTTATGCCTAAAGAAAGCTCTGAAGTTTTATTTTTGTGAAAATCTGGTGATGAGGATTTCTCTTAGATTTTATTTTTCTGAAATTATGTTTATTTCCTCCTGCGCACGTTTTGGAGGCATATTTTAGTTGAGTATTGAAGTCTAGTTTGACTTTCTTTATGTCAGTACTCTAAAAACATCATTTGTTTTTCTTCTGCTTGCTATTGTTCCTGTTTAAAAATCAGCTGCGAAACTCTTTGTTGCTCCTTTGAAGATGCTTTGTTTGTTTTCTTCTGACTGCATTCGAGATTTTCTCTTCATACTCAGTTTTCTTTATGTTTAGAGTTGTTGAGGTTTAGCAAGCTTTTTGATCAGTGGATTGACATCATTCCATCAGTTATTGAAAATTATTTTCTGATGTCTTCTCAAAAAGTGCTTCTTTCGGACACTTCCAGCAAAATGGCGCTCTAGGCAGAAGCACCACGCCGTCCCTCCACAGCAAAGATCCGAAAAACTAAGCCGAGTAGACAAAACAACAATCCTGAAACCCTAAAACATCAAATGAAGAGATAAAGAACTCAGCCAAGCACCAAATGGAGTGAGAAAATTGACAGAGAAAAGAGAGCGAGGAGAGATTCATGCAGAGGTCCCCATCAGCTAATGCAGTGAGGATCTGCCATCTTGGACTCCTATCGGAGAACAGCAAACAGGGGGTATGAGAAAGCAGCTTCACAGAGCTTCCAGCGGGAGACAAAACAGCTGGTAATTTGCAATACGCACTTTCCCAGCCCCTACCCTTCTTCAGCCGCGCTCGGCCTCCTCTGCTTCCCGTGGCCACAGTCTTTTGTCCGGGAAGCACCAGCTGCTTGGATTCCACCTGCCCAAACTGGCCGACTCTCTGAGTGCTATTTGTTGGCTGCTGGTGTTGCTTTTTGCACTTCTTTTGATTTCTTCCTTACCTCTCACCACCTCCCCCTCCTTTCGCTCAAATTCTGGCTCTGTGCACCATCTTTGCTTCTTCCTAATGGGCTGCAGAGCTCTGGTAATTTGTGATAAACACTTTCCCACCCCCTACTCTTTTTCACCCACACTCGGCCTCCTCTGCTTCCCGTGGCCACAGTCTCTTGTCTGGGAAGCACCGGCTGATTGGATTCCACCTGCCCGCACTAGCTGGCTCTCTGAGTACCATTGGTTGGCTGCTGGGGTTGCTTTTTTCCTGCTTCTTTTGATTTCTTCCTTACCTCTCACCACCTCCCTCTCCTTTTGCTAAAATGCCAGGCTCTGTGTGCCATCTTTGCTTCTTCCTGAGGAGCTGTGGAGCTCCGTTCGAGTATGGAACTGCTTCCCGGTCTGGGCTGCCACGCTGGTGGGATCCCGGGGCTTTTGTTTGTTTGTTTGTTTTCTTTTCCTTTTCTTGAGTTGGGATCCCGTTCTGGCCAGGAGGTGCTGTGTGGCTTGGAACCGTTCACCTCAGCTTGCGCAGATGCACAGAGGGATCCCTGAGAGCATTTCTTTTCTCATGCTGTTTTTTTTTTTCTCTTTTTGGGGGGCTTTTCTTGTTCATTTTTTTTGTAATTTGTTTTGTTTTCTTTTCCCTCTTTCTCCCTTTTTCTCTTTCTTCATTACTCAGTTACTTGTCTCTCTATACCTTCCTTCTCATTCCGTTCCCTGAATACCTGGTGCTAAATACCTCTATGCCTTCTAGCCAGGCTGTACTGCAACACCTTAGAACAACTTCCCCAGACCTCATAGTCACACTGGTGGGATACCTGAGAGCTTTGCTGTTCTTTTTCCTTTTTGACTTTTATTTATTCATTTGTTTATTTTTTTTCCTTCTTCTTCCCCTTTTTCTTTTCTTCCATTTTCATAGTCTTTCATCTCTCCACTCCAACGGCAAGCCCCCCAGCACTCCTTTTTGCTTGTTTGTATGTTTTTGGCTCCTATTTCTCTCTCCTCTCTCCATATCCATCTTAACTCCACACATAACAATCTCCCCCTACATCCTGCCTACCTGCACTGTGCGCTTAACATCGCACCACCAAGCAGCAAAGGCAGGGCCTAGTGGAACCTGCCCTACACTGATTACTGACCCCCCTGGTGGCTTTAGTAAGTGCCACAAACAACCCATCCAACTAACTCCTCTTCAGCTAGACCTGCTCTGCTGTACCATAAATGAGCAACTGACCTTGCCAATTGGAGAAGGAGGCAAAAAGTATCATGCCCACAGATAAGCAAACAACAAAGAACACACAGCCTGCCTCCTCAGACATAGCCAAATAAAACAAAAGGATGAAACAAACAAATCTACAATCATTAAACGAGAAAAATAAGTATTGAATGCCCCAAAGAAAGCAGACAATATCAAAACATTTACAAAAACAGAACAGGATAGTTCAAGTAGGCATCCAAAATAAAACACCAGATGACTTTCCAGTGGAAGAAAAGGCACTAGAACTACCTGATATGGAATTCAAATTTCTAATACTCAGAACTATCCAAGAGTTGAAGCAAAAAGCAGACAAAAATGAGGAAAAAATAGACAAATTCATGGAAAAGGCAGACAAATTCATGGAAAATACAGACAAAAAAATGGAAGAATTCAGGAAATTAATGCAGGAACAAAATGCCAAAATAAATTCACAACTACAAATTATGCAAAAACAACAATTAGAAATCCAAAAGATAAACAAGATTTCAGAAATGGACGGTGTCACAGAAGGGCTGAGGAACAGATTTGAAATGGTGGAAGACAAGATCAGTGGAATTGAAGACAAACGCTTGGATACAACTCTGTTTGAGGAAAACTCAGAAAGAAGAACAAAGAAAAATGAAAAGACCCTGAGAATTATGTGGCATACAATTAAAAGCAAAAATTTTCAGTGATGGGAGTTTCGGAACAGGAGGAGAAAACAGAAAACACAGAGAGGATCATTGAAGAACTGCTGACAAAAAACGTCCTCAATATCATGAAAGATGAAAAGCTAGGCATCCAAGAAACTCAACGAACCCCATATAGGGGAGACCCCAAAAGAAAATCACCAAGTCATATCATAATCACACTTGCCAAAACCAAAGACAAACAAACAATCCTGAGAGCAGCTCATGAAACACAAGAGGTCACATACAGAGGAGAAACAATAAGACTAAGCTCAGATTATTCGGCAGAAACCATGCAGGCAAGAAGGCAATAGGATGATATATATAAACCTTGAAAGAAAAAAAATGCCAGCCAAGAATAATATATCCTGCAAAACTCTCGTTCAAATATGATTGTGAAATTAGGACATTTCCAGATAAACAGAAATTAAGGGAATATATAAAAACCAAATCAAATTTACAAGAATTATTAAAGAGAGTTCTTCGATCTAAGAGCAAACAACATCACCTCACAGGCAGAATCTAGGATGCAGGATCATACCAGCCAGATAGCAATCTAAGAAATGAATTCTCAAAGACTATCCAAAAC
>NW_004444109.1:3763880-3777436 GCF_000243295.1 Trichechus manatus latirostris | reverse complement strand
AACCCAAGGTTGAGTAAAGATAGTGTTGATGTGTCGTGAGGTTGTTAACCATTGTCATAGGGCAACATGTGTACTAACTGTTAAATGAGAGACTGTTTTGTTCTGTAAGTCTTCATCTAAAGTGAGAATAGCAGCACAACTGGAAGAGCGTAGTCGATGTCACTGAACTGTGCATGTAGAAATTTTTGAAATGGTGTATCTTTGGTTATGTATATTTTCAACCACAAGAAAAGGTCGAGAAGGGAGAGGGTTGACATGTTGTGGGGTTGTTAACCAATGTCATTAAACGATATGTGTACTTCTGTTTCATGAGAAACTGTTTGTTCTTAAGCCTTCACCTGAAGTACAATTTAAAAAAAAAGTGCTTCTTTCTCTCCTTCTCTCTGTTTCTCTCTCCACTATCCACTCCAACTACACAAACTGTAAGATCTTCTCATTATGTCCTCTGTTTAACTCAATGCATTATGCTGCATTTTATCTATTATGTTATATTCCTATTCAATAATCCTCTCTTATTCTGTATCTTTTTCCTAAAATGGTTTAAAATCCATTTTATTTCTTAATTTTAATTACATTTTTTAACTTAGAATTTCTATTTCATTGATTTCAAATCCTTGGTAAAATTCTCCTCCTTTTAATTTATTTTCTTGTACTTATGTATAGCTATGTCAAAATCTATAACTGATAAATTCAAAATCATCATCATCCCTATTTCAGTTTTTATTGTCTATTTTTTGTCTGATATTTCAATCATATGTTCCATCTTATGGCATGCCTGGTAATATTTTATTGAAATTCAGACATTATTATGATAATTTTTTTGAGGTCCTTAAATATGTGTTTTTATTCATATAAGATTTAATTTCCTAGAGGCAATTAGAGAAATATCTCTTTATTGTACCAGAATCAGGGTATGATATTATTTGAGGCTTGATTTTCAGTTTTGTAAATAATTGTTCTATTTCTCTACTTCTAGGGCATAACATTTTAGGGGTCACAACTGACAACTGAGGAGTTTACTGTAATTACTTTGCCAGTTAAGCAACAAATTCCAAAATTTAATTCCGAACCTCTGTAAAACCAGTGAGAGCTCTGCTCAGCTTTTTAGTCTGTTAGCTGTTGCCTTCTGCTTGGCTTCTTATCCTCTCACACTATTCACTTAAAACCAAAAACCAGTTGCCGTCAAGTCGATTATGACTTATAGCGACCCTATTGGACAGGGTAGAACTGCCCTGTAGGGGTTCCAAGGAGTGACTGGTAGGGATTCAAACTGCCGACCTCTCGGTTAGCTGCCAAACACTTAACCACTGGCACCACCAGTGCTTCTTATTCGTCTTAGGAATTAGCAAACGCATTGAGGAGAAAAGCAATGACTAATGTCAAATTCACCGTAATGTACTCCATTTCTCCCTGGGATCTTGGTTCTTTAACTGCTGGCTGTTTTGGTTATGAGGAGCTCTGGTGGTACAGCTGCTAACCAAAAGGTCAGTAGTTTGAACCCATCAGCTCCTTCACAGGAGAAAGATGTGGCAGTCTGCTTGTAGAAAGATTATAGCCTTGGAAAGATTACACCCTATGGGAAAGTTCTACTCGGTCCTATACAGTCACTATGAGTCAGAACTGACTTGACTGCAGTGGGTTTGGTTAGGTATTTTGATTGCTTTACAATGCTATTTAAAGAATAACTTAAAAAATATTTAGCTTTTGCAGTTGTTGTTGTTAGGATAACTATTCTGATGGAATATTATATCCTATCGGGAAGCAGAAGTGAACTATTTACCTTTTAACTGTATTAATAAGTTGCATATTCTCCAAATTCAGATCCATTATCATTATGCTTAATGTATATTTCATCTGCAGAATGAATTATTTAAATTATCGGTCTCTAAATTGACAAATCTAAAAATTTAATCTATATTGAGTTGAAGACAGGAAGAATATGACCCACAAATTAGGATGTTGAAAGATTATGTTATTAGAAAATACCAAAATTATGGTCATGAAATTCCCTTCTTCCCACAGATGATTACTAATTCTAAATACATTCAGTTCTAATGCTAGATTCTCAACACAAATTTTATAATGTTTGTCTATTTAAATGTCCAAAGTTGTACAAATTGTAATGTATATAAGTTATTTGTAAGGATACATTTATATAATTTATAAATAAAAAAAACATATTTATGGTGTGTACTCAACATTTTTTTAACTAATATAGGTTTTAGTTGAAAAGTTTTTAGAAACTACTGTGATAGAAAATGCACACTTTAAAAAAATAGTGAACTTGAGATTTTTTTTTTGTCTTCAGGAACCAATTTCTACTAGTTTTGGTTTCCCTTAAGAAAGTCAAGGGCTATAGTCTTACTTCAGGATATGTTACATGAAAATAGTGATACAGTACAAATCACTTTATTTATTAGTCCCTTTATTCTATGCTGACAGCGAACAACCACATATCTTTTTTGTTCTTGATTAGGTTCAACTAATAATTAGACCATGTAAGCGGGAATCTATATCCTTTCAAAAACTTTCAAGTCTGTAACAGAATATTTTAATTAGGTAGTTTTATTGATCAGTTGGAGAAATATTTAGGCACCAAGTAAGATGCTAAATTCATTTTGTGAGCTGGTACATCCGCTCGATTGTTATTTACTTGAATTGTCAGGACTATTGGGAAAATGAAGGTTTGTTAAAGGACTTCCATTAATTCAGACTGATTACCATTGAGTCTTATAATCAGCTTCATATTTCAGCATGAATAACATACAATTTTGCAGCTTGGGAAACAACATTTGGTTTTCACATCTTTATCTACATCAATCCAACGCTGCAAGTTACTTATTAAACAATAAAATATGGTTTAAATTCAGCTCATAAAATATGAATTTTTCATCTCTATTTTAAAGATAATTCAACTTCCAAAGAGAAATAAAAAAAAAAAACTGTCATGTTGATGTCCTACAATTTATTAATGAAAAAACAAGCAGTTATATTTCACCATAGATTTTGCAACCATAGATAGCCAAAAATTTCTGCAATTTCTAAAATAATGAAGCTCTCCTATACTACTATTAGGAAAGCAATATTTATGTATTTCCTCTATGGCAGATAACAGATTTAATATTCTATGAATCTTTAGAAAGAAGTTAGAGAGCCTGGATTTCCGCACATGGCAATCATCTTCTTTAACTAGCTGCTTTCGTGACAGAATAAACTCCATTAACTTGTTCTATTAGCGCCCTGTGCAGTCAGCAAGATCAATGCTGCATAAAATGATGAAATGACTAACAGACTTCCCCGGAGCCCTGCTGAGGGCTTTCTGCCACCCAGAATATACAATTACTGCTCATGCTCACAGGTAGAATTTGGTATTCTTTGGCTCAGGCAATCTGTGAAAATTCAAGGAGTTTCTTAATGGAAGGAATAAAAATAAAGTCTTTTCTGTCTGTGCATACAGAGTCATTTATTATACTTTTATTATGCGCTTATTATATCAAAAATAAAACTGTAGAGTAAAACTTAATCCCCCCTCGCATTGGCTCATATGATGACCAAACAACCTGGCACAGCCTAAAGAGCTTCAGGTAGGAAAGATGTTCTGACCAGATGCCTCCCCAAGGCGCATTAGTTACTTGTCGACAGCAGAACACAAGGTGAGTCAAAAACAGAGTAAATGGGAGCTAATGAAGCCAGCAGACGTGAGGATACTTTGCCAAATATAAGTAAACAAGAGAGAGATTCACACCATTAAAAATAATCCAAGCTGCATGTTTCAAAACAGGTATCTTGCTCTGCAGATGGCACAGCTGCTAGTACTTAGCTGAAGAGAGGCATTTTCTTCTACAATAACTTGTGCAAAGAGGAACATTAGCCACTTCAGAACTATAAATGGGGTTTTTCTTCCCCTTCTACCTCCTTTTCTGCTGTCTGCCTTCTCCTCTCAACAATCCTCCCCAGCTTGCCCATTTGAGATGAAAGCTAGCTTCAGAGCTGACTGGGTACATGGGCCTGCCAATATCCTTGAGTACATTACATTTTAGTCTAACAAAATATAGGAAGCGTGAAGCTAAGCAATCACAAAGGAAATGATTGAAAAGAAGAGTCAGAACAGATGTAGAATGAGGAGAAGCATGAAAAACAAATCAACGTTAAAATCAAATCCAAGACATTTTTTGCTAGCAAGAATGAGTTTATTATCATTTGCAGATTGAATATAACTAAGAAGAAAGGTATTTTTCATAACAATGATTTATATATTCAGCCTTTTGTTGGAAAAGGATTCCTTTTGTATTACAGCAGTATCTCTTCTTGCTCTTATATTTAAAGGTCTTTTTGCATTTCCATTCTAAGCTCCTGGATTGTTTTCTAACTTGGCCACAAAAATTCACTGCAGATAGAAATTTTACCTTCAAGATATTATTCTTGTGGTGGATTTTCTAGGCTATTAACATTTTTCACTTGTCCACTTATGAGTTAATAGGACTGTATAACTTGTTTAAATGTTCTAGTTATAGAGAACTGTTAATACTTCCCTATTTGAGTATTTTTCCTGAAATAAAATTAAAAATTAAATGATGTAATACTCTTTTCTGAGTCAGTAATTTTATGTTTCTGAGATCCATGTTATCAGGTGGTAAAAAGGAATGATCTGAATTTATCAGGCAGGCTGCAGAGATCATTCAATCAGAGCAAAGTGACTGAAGTTACCTTTGGCTTCACGGAGTAACTGAATCTCAGGGTGGTAAAAAACTTAGAAGTCATTTAATTTGGGCAGGATATAATAATTACTCCAGGCAATAAGA
Source organism: Trichechus manatus latirostris (assembly GCF_000243295.1). Taxonomy (NCBI): domain Eukaryota; kingdom Metazoa; phylum Chordata; class Mammalia; order Sirenia; family Trichechidae; genus Trichechus; species Trichechus manatus. The sequence goes on along the minus strand of NW_004444109.1, from coordinate 3,772,634 downwards.
AAAGTATATGGACCTACTTTGCAACATAGTTATACAAATCTCCTTACGTTTTGTTCAGGATAAAGTCAAGGTTTTTGTCCATGCACAAAAGAGAAAGGCCATCATTTTCCTTAGGGAAATTTCAAATGTCATAGCATGTCTAATCTGATTATCATTTGACTTCAGAGAAATGCCAAAAAAGAGGGTATATTGTATTTATATATCACTCAGTTTGGGTCTACCAGGCGCTCCTTGGAAACCCTATGGGGCAGTTCTACTCCGTCCTATAGGGTGACTATGAGTCGGAATCGACTTGATGACAACAGGTTTCTTTCTTTTTGGTTTTAGTCAATATCAAGGAGTCCATGGTTAAGTGCTTTACTATTAGCTGAAAAGCTGACAGATCGAACCCACCCAGAGGAAGCTAGAAAGACAGTACTAGTGATCTGCTTCTGAAAGTTCATGGCTTTGAAAACCCTATGGAGCAATTCTACGCTGCACACAGGAGGTCGTCATGAGTCAGAACTGATTTGACAGCAACTAAGGACAACAAGTCAATATCAAGCACTATGTTATCCTTCATATTTTTTTTTTATATTGCTCTTAGAAATCTGTTTGGAAGAAATGATAAGAATGATGGCCTAAAATAAGTTATATTTGAACAACTGTGTCTATCTAGACACTTTTATATTAAAAGTACATTAAGCAAGGTATCAGAGATTGTCCAGTTCTACAATTCAAGCAAAAATTAAATACTCATTGGTCACATATACTAAACGCTATTCTAGATCCAGAGGTTACAAACCATCAATAAAGATTATTCTAGCCTTTAAGTGATTTGTACTTTAACATAGGAGAAATACAAATTTTGATTAGCCAGGTGGATTGGATACATCCTATAATAGGTTTTTGCACTTGGTGCTACAAGGACTCTAGGAGAGTCAGGAAATTCTCTCCCCAGAAATACACATTTTTCTCTAAATATTCAAGATTAAAGAAGTCTTAACCTGGCAAAAAAGTGGACAAAGGACATTTCCAAGACAGAAAAGAACCTATACAAATACAAGCCAATGGAAATTAAAATAAATAAAATACTAAAGAAGAATAAATGAAGGAAGGAGTAGTGAGAGATATAGTTACAAAGATAGAAATCATTTGAGGAGGGTAGGCAATGCAAGCTTTTCCTGTCATGCTAAAGATTTAGATACTTAAACAGTAAGTGAGTGTAACTATTGAAAAATTTTATTGGCAGTCTGATGTGGTAAGATATGAGTTTTAGCTAAGACACTTTGGTGATAAGAGCAGTGGAAAGACTAGTTAGAAGACAACTGAAACCATGCTTGGCCTAAGATATTTACACTAACTGTAGAGAGAAGATAACATACAAAACAATAAAATTAAATTAAAAATTCAAGAAGATGAGAACATATGGTGAGTTTATTGGAAGGAATTAGGAATTTGAGATGATCCTGGAATATTCAAGGGTAGACAATTATTGAGTTTTCAATTTAGGAATCTGATGTTAGCTAATAGTTGAAAACATGAAAGTTATGAGAAGAGAGGTGAGTGAGGAAATACCAGAAACCTGAGCAGTACCATGTTTTAAGATGTGGACTAAGAAATAGTAACCAATGAAAGACACTGAGAAGTAGAAGTCAGGAAGAAGTCAAAGTTTAGGCTTGTAAAAATTTAAAGGATAGGAAGTTACAAGGTGAGATTAATAGTCATAAATGGCAGAAGGAACATATAAGAAGATAAATATTGAAAAGTCTACTCGATTTGGCAGTAAAGAGGTCATGAGTGAATTGGATTCAGGCGAGTTGCTGGCAGTAGAATCACAATTATGGTAGGTTGAAGGTTGTATGAGAGATGATAAAATAGAGCTTGAAGTGCCATGACTGCAGAACCAAGTCTTTCTTGTTTTTCCTGGAATCCCCAGGGCATAGCACAGAACCTGACATAAAGAAGGTCTTCAATTGTATCCTGGCTGACAGATTTAGAGATTGTTTCATCATTGTTCTTTCAGAAATGAAGCTGAAAATGGAATAAAAGCAACTGACTAACAGCTAGAGGGGAGTGTAGGATTTAGATATTTTATTTTCTTGTATTTCTGTATAGAAATTGAAAAGGAAGTTTCAGTATTAGAAAATAAAAAGGTAAATATAAGACATTGGATCAAGACTAAGTTATGAAACAAGATCCAAGAGATGAGAGAGTATGGTATCCAGAGGAAAAGTGTGACAATCCTTAACACTCAGAGCCTGTAGGAAAGAAATTATTGTTGGGAATGATCTAAGTAAATACAAATGTGGGAAGGTTCCAAGTCTAACAGAATATAATGCAAACTTTACATTTCATATAGAAGAAGGAAAAGCAATTTTCTGAGAGGGAGGAAGCATAAGTAGGCTATAAATCTTAAGATAAGTTGTGAAATTTCAGAAAAGAAAAAGTACATAGATAAAAGCAAGTAAAACAATTGAGAGCCACGCTGAAGTTCCATTTCAGGTTAGAAGCATCAACTTCTAATATCACTTATTCAGATAGTTGTATAATTTCAATGACTAGATGTACAAGAGAATATAGATAGTAGATAATTCTAGAATTAGGGATGTTGGATAAAAGAGCATGAAAACAAGAGTACAAGGAAATTGAGTCTGCTCTTAACAGAGCAGTTCCGATGATCACCTTCTAAGATGTTCCTGGTAGGGAAATAAAGCCAGAAGAAGAGCATTTTGACCTTAAGAAACAGAAATATCAAGAATTTGGAGGTTTTTAGGAGTTTAAAAATTAAGTAATAAAGAACTAAGGGTATGAAATGGAAGGAATACATGATTTAATCAGGAAGTGAGATGTTAGTGTTTTACATATCTGAGGTGGATGAAGATGTTAACCAACAAGGTGTGCCCGTGGAGGATCAGTGGTTAAAATATGCAGATGGTGTAGATTACTGAAATTGAAAAGATCAAGGTACTATTGAAGTTAGGATATTAGAAGGGTTCTCCACATAGATATTGGGTTTATTGTTAGGTGCAGTCCAGTTGGTTCTGACTCATAGCAACTGTATGTACAACAGAACGAAACCCTGCCTGGCCCTGTGCCATTCTGACAATCATTGCTATGTTTGAGCCCATTGTTGCAGCCACTGTGTCAATCCATCTCATTGAAGGTCTTCCTCTTTTTGCTGACCCTCTACCTTACCAAGCATGATGTTCTTCTCGAGGGACTGGTCCCTCCTGATAATATGTCCAAAGTACTTCAGACTAAGTCTCTCCATCCTTGCTTCCAAGGAGCACTCTTATTGTACTTCTTTCAAGACAGACTTGTTCATTCTTCTGACAGTCCATGGTATATTCAATATTATCGACCAACACCATAATTCAAAGGCCTTCAATTCTTCAGTCTTCCTTATTCATCGTCCAGGTTTCACATGCATATGAGACAATTGAAAATGTCATGACTTGGGTGAAGTGCACCTTAATCCTCAAAGTGACATCTTTGCTTTTTAACCTTTAAAGAAGTCTTTTGCAGCAGATTTGCCCAGTGAAATTCATCCATTGATTTCTTGACTGCTGCTTCCAAGGATGTTGATTGTGGACCCAAGTAAAATTAAATCCTTGACAACTCCAATCTTTTCTGTTTAGCATGATGTTGCTTTTTTTGGTCCAGTTGTAAGGATTATAGTTTTCTTTATGTTGAGGTGTAATGCATACTGAAGGCTGTGGTCTTCGATCTTCATCAGTAAGTGCTTCAAGTCCTCTTCACTTTCAGCAAGCAAGGTTGTGTCATCTGCATATTGCAGATTACTGATAAGTCTTCCACCAATCCTGATGTCCCATTCTTCTTCATATAGTCCAGCTTCTCAGATTATTTGCTCAGCATAAAGATTGAATAAGTATGGTGAAAGGTTACAACCCTGATGCACACCTTTCCTGACTTTAAACCACACAGTATCCCTTTGTTCTATTCAAATGACTGCCTCTTGGTCTATGTACAGAATCCTCATGAGCACAATTAAATGTCCTGGAATTCCCGTTCTTTGCAATGTTATCCATAATTTGCTATGATCCACACAGTCAAATGCCTTTGCATAGTCAATAATACATAGGTGAACATCTTTCTGGTATTATCTGATTTCAGCCAAGATCCATCTGACATTAGCAATGATATCCCTCACTCCGCATCCTCATCTAAATCTGGCTTTGATTTTCTTCAGCTTCAACTTAAACTTGCATATGAGCAATTAGTGGTTTGTCCCACAGTCAGCCCCTGGCCTTGCTCTGAATGAAGATATTGAGCCTTTCTATTGTCTCTTTCCACAGATGTAGTCGATTTGATTCCTGTGTATGCCATCCAGTGACGCCCACGTGTATAGTCACCGTTCATGTTGTTGAAAAGGTATTCGTAATGAAGAAGTCACTGGTCTTGCAAAATTCTATCATGCGATCTCTGGCATTATTCTATCACCAACGCTATATTTTCTGACTATGGATCCTTTTTCTTTGTTTCCAACTTTCGCATTCCAATCACCAGCAATTATTAATGCATTTTGATTGCATTTTTGATCAATTTCTGACTGCAGAAGTTGGTAAAAATCTTTAATTTCTTCATCTTTGGCATTAGTGTTTGAATAATAGTCATATTAACTGATCTTCTTCTAGGCCTATGGATATTATCCTATCACTAACAGCATTGTACTTCAGGATAGATCTTGAAAAGTTCTTTTTGACAGTGAATGTGACTTCATTCCTCTTCATTTTGTCATTCCTGGCATAGTAGATTGTCTGATTCAAAATGGCTAATACCAGTCCACTACAGTTGAGTAATGCTTAGGATATGATCTTCATGCATTACATTTCATTAATGACAACTTCCCACTTTCTTAGGTTAATACTTCATATGTTCTACGTTCCTACTATTAATAGATATTTTCAGCTGTTTCTTCTCATTTTGAGTCATGCCCTATCAGCAAATGAAGGTCCCAAAACTTTACTCCTTCCACATCACTAAGGTTGACTGTTCTTTGAGGAGGCAGCTCTTCCTCAGTAGTATTTTGAGTGCCCTCCAGCCTGAGGGGATCTTCCAGCACTATATCAGGCAATGTTCTACTGCTATTCATAAGGTTTTCACTGGCCAATTTTTTCAGAAGTAGACCACCAGGTCTTTGTTTCTAGTCTGTCTTAGTCTGGAAGCTCCACTGTGTACCAAGAGTGACCCTGCTGGCACTTGAAATAATGGTGGATATCTTCCAGTATCATAGCAACATGTAAGCCACCGCAGTACAACAAACTGACAAACATGTTGTGGACCTAGGTATCATTGTAAAACATAAATATTACAATGATCCAGAATTGCAACACTGCTTAAAATAGAGAAGTCCTTGATAAGCCAGGTGCTAAGTGTTCATGGTAGCCTAGACCAATCATTGATAGTGATAAAACGAAGCAGGAAATAGCACTGTGGTCTAATCTAATAGTATGAACTTCAAAGTAGGCATGGTTTTTACATGCAAGTAGAATCAAAAGGATAAGAAAGATACTGAAAAGCAAAACTCTATCCAGAGATATTTTGGATAAAGGAGGAATTTTAGTTTGAGGAAAGGACAAATTATGCAAAATCTGAATAGAACCTCAGTATTACAATTTAAACTTCAATTTGTATTTGATTGTTTTAGTTAAAAATTTAATTGGGTATGAATTTTGTGTCAGTCCTGTATTTTATTTATATTTATTTATTTATTTTTTGCTGTGGATATATAGATGAATGAGAAAATACCCATGCCTTTGAGGAGCTCACAGTTTATTATATCTGTTGAAAAGGAAAATTAATAGCAGACATCTTTCTTTGATCTTAAGGTTTTTCTTATTCACAAAACCAAATGTTAACCACAAGAAGCCTGACCCAAACTGCAAAACAGAGCCCAGGTGGTACAGTGGTTAAGAGCTTGGCTGCTAACCAAAAGGTCTGCAGTTCTCCTCTATAGCAATGTAAACTAATCTTATTCTGCTAGAAAGGATAGTTATCAAACAATTGTCTCCTAATTTAAATTTCAAAAAGCCTCATGGTTGCATGTGGGTGGAGGGCAAATTATTAGCAACCAGGCCAGAAGTAACCTGATGTCAGTGGATCTCAGTAAATGAAGAAGTCAGGGTTCACTGAATCATGTTAAAATTAGCCAATGGTTGATCTTCTGTATTTCTCCTTCCTCTTCTCTTTATAAGTCCCATTGTACCTAGCTTCTTAGAGCCATTTACTTTCTCGGGAATCAAAATGGACTCCCTATGATCATATAGAATAACTGCTCAGAATAAAACTTATGTTCAAATTTCAATGAGTTTTGATTATTTTTAAGAGATCTTATAAATGGTAAAAGCTATCCATATAAGTGAGTGTATAAAATCAACTCTACCATAATTTTTATCCTTGAATTTTAATAATTATTTCCTGAGACTCTACTAGTGACTTGTGTTGAAACAAAAATCATATTAAACCAATAATGCAAATTGTTTAAAGTTTATTTAATACACTGTTTGCAAATCGGGGTAACATCTTGACTGGGAGTCAGAAATGTTCTTAAGATGAGAGAATCTCTAAAGACTTTTATTCCGCATCATATAAGCATTGCAATGAAAAAAGACAGAACTGATCAACAATCTGTGGTCAGGAAGGCTTTAATACAGGATTGTCTTGAAGAACAATTAAAATAATTACTGATTTACCCTAAAACACAACTCCCAGTCTGACCTATAGAGTTTCTGTTTCCGAAAACTGACTGGATTCTTCAAAAGACAACAATGCCCAAGGCAAAATGGCCTTACTAGTTTTTCTAGACCATTGTTTGACTAATAGGTGATTTTAGAACCCAGTTTCTTCAAGGCTCAAGGTTCAAAAGGACACCTAAGGACAATGGCCTGAGTGGGTTACCCCAACTTCCATGAAAGCCAGAAATCTGGATTCCAAGCATGATCAAATCTTACTCCTTTCCTGAAAGGGATAATAACTTAGCACATTCTATTACAGTTGAAGAGCATTATGACACCTCAAGTAATGATAAAGGCAGTACGGGCATACCTTGGAGATATTGCAGGTTCGGTTCCAGACCACGGCAGTAAAGCAAATCATATGAATTTTGGGGTTTCTCAGTGCATATAAAAGTTATGTTTACACTATATAGTAGTCTATTAAGTGTACAATAGCATTATGTCTTAAAAAATGTACATACTTTGATTAAAAAATACTTTGTTGCTAGAAAATGCCAATCATCATCTGAGCTTTCAGTGAGTTGGAATTTTTTTGCTGGTGGCCGGGGGATCTTACCTCAGTGTTCATGGCTGCTGACTGATGATGATAGTGGTTGCAGAAGGCTGGGGTGGCTGTGGCAATTTCTTAAAATAAGACAACAATGAAGTTTGCCACATTAATTGTCTCTTCCTTTCATGAAAGCTTTTGAGACAGGGAAGGGAAAAAGGGACTGAGCCCCTAGGCAAAGAACCCTGAACTAAAAACATGTGCTTAACTAATGACACAAAACCCATATCTTGGAACATGCAATAAAAAAAGAACAAACAACCCACCCAGCTCTCAGTGTACTTCCTTGATAAGAAGTTTTTCAGAAGAACCGGCCCGATCTGATCCCTGGAGCATGCGCAGCCATCCACAAGGTGACTGTCTTAGGCTGGGTTGTCTAGAGAAGCAAACCCAGTAAAGTGTATAAATATACATAGAGAGATTATATCAAGGAAACAGCTCACGTGTGTAGTGGCTAGAATGTCCCACGTCTGTGGATCAGGGTAGAGGCCTCTCCCAAGTCACACAGCTGCAGAAGCTGGGAAGCCCAAGATCAGCAGGTCGGGGAGCAGGGTTCCTGCTCACAGGCTGTGCAGATCGACGAATCCCAGGTTTGGCAGATAAGCTGACAGCTCAAGTCCCAAGAACAGGAGATGAGAAGACAGGAGGCAGCCACAGGATCCAGAGAAAGAGCAAAAAGCCAGAACTTCTGCTTATATACAGATGTGGGCCACACCCCCAAGGAGACTCCCTTTCATCTGATTGGCTTTTCACAGTATATTCAATCATGGGAGTGATTACATTAAAACACGGAGAATCATGGCCCAGCCAAGTTGACACACAATCTTAACCATCACATTCCTCCCCTTGTCAACTTGGCACGTGTACACATCTCCTTAAACCATACATAATCTCTGAATAAAGACAATGAGAAAGTCATACTTGCACCTAACATGATATAACTAACACACGTACAATCAAAAACGCACTAGCCCCATTTACAGCTTATATTTTATAAGTGAAGGAAACAAAAATATTTGATGCACACATACAAAGTACAAATACTCATAACAATTACAGTCCCCGTTTCTGCAACTGGTCACGTGGCCATAACTGGTATTTAGAACTATCTTCTTCCACCACCCGTTCTGTATTTCCTTTGCCCTCAGCAGGCACCTCAGCTGGTCATGGTTCTTTGCCTGGTGGGGTGACCCAAAACTTCATTCCTGAAGGGTCTGGGTCATTAGCAGTCATGTCAGAATTAGGTTGCTGCAGTTTTCCATTGACTTTAACCACAGGGCATGGTAGTACTAAGAGATGCCCCAAGGAATCTCCTGCATTCCAGACATACTTTTCTTTACCTCCATTATGTAATATCAATCTGATTTCCTCTTGGTAATCAGGATCAATCACACCAGTCAGTATGATAACTCCCTTCTTTGCCTGTTGAGCCAGAGGCATAAGGAGCCCAAAGTGGCCAGGTGGCATTCT
>NW_004444109.1:3760306-3761345 GCF_000243295.1 Trichechus manatus latirostris | reverse complement strand
TTGATGGTGGCAGTAATCTCTGCAATCCCTCCAGGAATGTGGTATTGCTTTTGGTTTACTATTTTCCTAGGTAGAGGCAGTTCTAATGGCTTCCACTTGGCTTTTCCTACCATAATAGCCTTTACTCTATTTGTCAGGGATCCAATGGGGGCGTTCTGCTGGTTGCTGAGTATATCTATTCCAATTATGCATTCTGGAACTGGGGAAATCACTACAGGATGTGTTCGGGGACGCACTGGACCTACTGTGAGATGGACATGAGTCAAGACTCCATTAATAACCTGACCTCCATATGCCTCCACTCTGAATGGTGGGCCACAGTGACATTTTGGGTCTCCTGGAATTAGTGTCAGCTCAGAGCCAGTATCCAGTAATCCCCGAGAAGTCTGATTATTTCCTTTTCCCCAGTGAACAGTCACTCTTGTAAAAGGCCATATATCCCTTTGGGGAAGGCTGGGAGAAAGATTAACAGTAAAAATTTTTGGCAGTGTATGGAGTCCTTCATCAAGGGGACCCAGCCTCCCCTTCATTCAAGGGGTTGTGGGTCTTTAAACTCGCTCAAATCTGGGAATTGATTGCGTGACTGTGACTCTCTATTCTGGCGATTTGAGTTAGACTGCTGTTCACCTGACCTAGAATTCATCCGTTTGTATAGATCAAGTAAATATTCAGTAGATTTTCTGTCTATTTCACTCCCAGGGACACCATGACTAAGCAGCCAACGCCATAAGTCCATAAGAGTCAGACTATTCTGATTACTGCTTTGACTCCTCTGTCCATTACTGTAACCACACCCACCTTGTCTTTGTCGATTGAGTGCAGCCGCTTGGCCCCTACTACCACGGGGTCCGATCAGCCCCATTGTAGTTAGGTGTCTGAATTCAGTTAGGGCAGTTCCCACTATCAAATCTGACTTACATAAAATAGCAATCAAAGCAGTCTTCAAGGATGCTGGAGCTCCCTTCACAAATTTGTTCCTCACGGTTGTGGTAAACGGTGAGTCTTCTGGACACTCCATGTGTGGGTCTGTGGGTCTAAC
>NW_004444109.1:3757116-3759121 GCF_000243295.1 Trichechus manatus latirostris | reverse complement strand
CCACCTCGCTCCATGGACTAGCAGTGACCTCTTTACTGCTGGAAGCAGAGTCATCAACGTCTTTATGACTAACCAGACTTGAAAACCAATTTAGAAAACTCATTCTTACAATTTTGTTTCTCTAGAACCACTCCTGGTACCAAATGTCTTAGGGTGGGTTCTCTAGAGAAGCAAAACCAGTAAAGTGTATAAATATATACAGAGAGATTATATCAAGGAAACAGCTCATGTGATTGTAGTGGCTAGAATGTCCCAAGTCCATGGATCAGGGTGGAGGCCTCTCCCAAGTCACACAGCTGCAGAAGCTGGTTAGCCCAAGATTGGCAGGTCAGAGAGCAGGGCTCCTGCTCACAGGCTGTGTGGATCGATGAATCCCAGATTCGGCAGATGAGCTGAAAGCTCAAGTCCCGAGAATGGGAGATGAGACAAAAGGAAGCAGCCGCAGGATCCAGAGAGAGAGCAAACAGCCAGAACTTCTGCTTATGTACAGATGCGGGCCACACCCCCAAGGAGACTCCCTTTAATCTGATTGGCTACTCACAGTATATTCAATCATGTGAATGATTACATTAAAACACGGACAATCATGGCCCAGCCAAGTTGACACACAATCTTAACCATCAGTGACCAACAGACCCACATCAGGAATCAAGCCGGCACCACGGGGGGACAGCGCAGGCGTGGCACCCCATAATAAGTCCTACCATTCAGTCCCAGGAGCCTTTGTTACAGGTTCCATCTTGGGCTACCTCCTGCATGTGCACCTAATATTCATAACCCCGCCCCTTTCATGAATAAAGATGATGCCTTTTCCCACCTAAAAACCTTTATAAGCCCTAGCCAAACCTTTGTTTGGGGAGACAAAGGCTAGCATTGCTTTGTCCCTCTTTGTCTCCACTCGAGAGCTACTTTTGCTCAATAAAGGTTTGTTCGTGCAGAAAACTTGAGCCTCTCCTGGTCATTCTTGGTTAGTAGAAGGCAAAAACCTCATAGGGGTTGCCCAGGTTGGGCAGAAGACCCTGGCAACAGTTTCTCTGTAGCATGTGATGCTGTTTGATAGCATTTTACCCCAGTAGAACTTCTTTCAAAAATGAGAGTCAGTCCTCTAAAACCTACCACTGCTTTATCAACTAATTTTATGTAATATTCTAAATCCTTTGTTATAATTTCAACAATGTTCACAGCATCTTCAACAGGAATAGATTCCATCTAAGGAAACCACTTTCTTTGCTCATCCATAAGAAGCAATTCCTCATCCGTTAAAATTTTATCCTGAGATTAAGCAATTCCTTCACATCTTCAGGCTCTACTTCTAACTATAGCTCTCTTGATATCGTACCACACCTGCTGTTACTTCCTCCACTGAAGTCTTGAACCCCTCAAAGTCATTCATGAGGATTGGAATCAACTTCTCTCAAACTTCTGTTAATGTTGATATTTTGATTTCCTGCTATAAATCACAAATGTTCTTAATGGCATCTAAATGGTAAATCCTTTCCAGAAATTTTCAATTTACTTTGCCCAGATCCATCAGAGGAATCACTATCTATGGTAGCTATATTCGTATGAAATCTATTTCTTAAATAATAAGACTTGCAAATCAAAATTAGTCCTTGATCCATGAGCTGCAGAATGGATGTTGTGTTAGCAAGAATGAAGACAACCTTACTCTCTTTGAACATGTCCATCAGAGCTCTTTGGTGACCTGGTGCATTGTCAACGAGCAGTGATATTTTGAAAGGAATATTTTTTTCTGAGCTGTAGGTCTCAACCATGGGCTAAAATATTCAGTAAACCATGTTGTAAACAGATGCACTGTCACCCAGGCTTTGCTGTTCCACTTACAAAGCACAGGCAGAGTAGATTTAGCATAATTCTTAAGGTCCCTAGGATTTTTGGAATTGTAAATGACCACTGGCTTCAGCTTAAAGTCACTAGCTGCATTAGCCCCTAACAAGAGAATCAGCCTGTCCTTTAAAGCTTTGAAGCCAGACATTGACTTCTC
>NW_004444109.1:3744409-3756279 GCF_000243295.1 Trichechus manatus latirostris | reverse complement strand
GTAACAGATGTAATAATAATGAAAAAGTTTGAAATATTGCTAGAATTACCTAAATGTAACACAGAGACATGAAGTGAGCACATGCTGTTGGAAAAATGATGCCGATAGACACAGGATTGTCGCAAACCTTCCTTCAATTTGTAAAAAGCTCAGTATCTGCAACATACAACAAAGGGAAGTGTAATGAAACGAGGTATACCCGTATGTGTTTCAGGAGTTTGGAAACAAAAATTAGACCACGTTATCTAATTTGTCTCTAAGCCTCAAAGACTGCTCCCTAAATGACCTCTCCTTTTATGTGAAAGACTCCTTTTATATCTTCAGACATTCTAGAGGGCATTTAGAGAAAACAGAGCATCTTCTAAATTTTCTCATTCACTGCTGGATCTGCCTAAGGGAATAAAGATAATTGTGATGATGAGCTTTATCATTATTAGTTTAATTTATTGCGTGCTAATGGTACACTCAGCACAGTAGTAAATAACAAAGAAGAAATGGTCCCTGTTCCAGCCTCAGGACAGAAGCAGAGCACAATAACAGTCATATAGAAGGGGAGAGGAAGTTCAACAATGAGTGGCATTTTAGCAAAAGTAAATATGGAATAGATCATTCAAGCTGAGAACTAATAATTAAGTGGGAGATAAACAGGAGAAAGAAGTAAGGGAGATAGAATCCTGTGTTTAGTGGAGAAATAAATAGCAGTTCACAGGTGGTGAAATAATATGGGACCAAATCAATCAGACGTTTGAGGGCAGTCCTAATTTCAAGTATGCAGCCCCTTCCTCATATGGGGTCTTATATTGTATGTCCCAAGCTTTGATTTCAAATGTATAGTTCTTAATAAGAGAATGAATCATCCTGCATATTGAATGACCAGAAGCCCTCCGTGAGGCTGTAGGAAAACAATAACAATAAATAATCATGGATAAAGTGGAAGGTATGGGTGCTTTAGGAACAAGGGGCCTTAATGCATTCTGAAGGGGTTATGGAAATATGTGATGGTGTGATTCTGACTTGTACGTTAGGATACAGAGGAAATTGTTCCAGGGAGAGCAAAAGAAACAGAAGGAGAGACATATAAATTAGAGATACAAAGGTTAAGTTGAGATAGAGATGGAGACAGACATAGAGGGAAACAGAGGAAGCAGATACGCTGAGAGCAGAGAAAAGTAGAGAAGTGAGATCTGAGAGTCAAAATTGCCTGGGATAGAATAGTTTTTCAGTTTTTGTCTCTTCCTGAAGCCCAGATGCAGTTTTACCGTTGATATCCGTTAGAGAGTTAAATATGCTTGTAATAGTTTCTTTTTATTTTTCAAGGGATTTGTTAGCTACAAAGAGTCATAGAACCTTGATTCATTCCTTAGTAATTCAGCAATCTAATGGCACCAGAAAACAGGTTAAATCTAACATATTCATAATATGCAAGAAAAGGCAAATGGCTGTAAAATTGGTTCAGTGGGCAAAGATATGGAATTATTATTAAATGAAGCAGTCTGGAAAATGAGAGTTGATACAGGATGTGATGTTTTAAAATTTGAGATTCCATTAAAAAATATGAACATTGAAAGAATAGACAGGCAATTTAAGGGGCAGTGAGTTTACGTTAATGAAGGGGGAACAACTCGGAAAAGGTGGGTGAGAATATTTGTGTAACTCGCACAGAATCAATGTCACTGAATTGTACATGCAGAAACTGTTGAATTGTATGTTTTGCTGTGTATATTCTCAACAATAACAACAACATAAAATTTTGAAAAATGTATATGAACATAGAGAATATGGTTCTTACCCACCCAACTCTACCATAATGGCATTTGGATCAGTTCCTTGAATTTTAACAGATTGAAGTATTACCTAGCAAATTGTGGTAAATTTTTTGAAATAATTACCTTGAAGAGCAATAAAAATTAAACAAAAGTAGTCAAAATAGAAGTAGTAACTTATATACAGCATTAATGGAAACCTGGAATGGTTTTTCACATTTTTCCATTAGAATTTTCTTTATCTTTGTACTCTCTGGGAGTATAGAGCCTATTAATTTCAAGATGTAAATTTAAGATCTTACCTCCTCATTTTTCAAAAATTATTTCAGCTGAAAATAGTCCTTCTCTGGTGTCTTATAAAAACTCATGTATGAATATTTTTCTTTCATGGATCCTGTTTTCGGTGTTTTATCTAAAAACTCATTGCCAAATCCAAGTTTATGAAGATTTTATCTTGTTTTTCTTCTAGAAATTTTATCATTTGTATTTCACATTTAAGTCTATTAACCATTTTGAGTTTTTGTTTTTGTATTGTTTTGTTTTTAAGGGCCAATGTCCATATTGTAGTGTGCTACTACGTGCCTAATATATTTCATGAAATTTTGGCAAAATCAGAATTTATTTAGGGACAACTTCAACCCCACCTCTTCCAAAACATCAAGTACCCTAAAAGTATCATCATTTTATTCAGTAAAAAACAATTATGTGACCTAAATAGTCTAATATTTTGTGCTTTTTGTTTGTTTGTTTTCTGAGTCATTCCTGGAAAGAAGCAAATCCCCCAAAATACTTCTGATATCTTTTCAATTGATGAAACTCTACAGATTTAAGGTTTTTTTTTCTTTCCCTCTCTCTCTCAATTTATTTATGTAGTTATTTTTTGGTGAAAATATACACAACAAAACATACACTCACTCAACAAATTTTTCCATGTATAGTTCATTGACAGTTGTTACATACTTCACATTGTGTCACCATTCTCCCTATCTCTGCCCGTATTGTTTCACCACCATTAACTTAAACTCTCTGCCCCTTAAATTCTCGTCTGTGTTTCAGAGTTACTGTTGTCCATTTAATCTCATATAGATAGTTCTTCAAAAAAGTGTAATGCTCAAGGTGAACATTCTTTATTAAATGAACTACATTGTTGTTTAGTTTTAAGATGACTTCATGGAATAGTTTCAGTTCAAGGCTTAAAAGTTGTTTCCATGCAATAGATTCACAGTTTTCTCCACTCTAGATGTATTCAGTAAGTCTGGTTCCCAATAAGAATTTGAAGTTCCATTCCACATTTTTTCCTCCTTTTGACCAGGATCCAACTATTGGGTCCTTGATCAAAATGTTCAGTAATGGTAGCCAGGCACTATTCATTTCTTCTAGTCTCATGGTAATGGAGGTAGTAGTTTATATGGAGGCAATTAAACCTGTAGTCCATTTCCTTCTCCTATTCCTTGGTCTCCTTTTTCTTCTGATGATCCAGGTCAGTTTGGTCTCCTTTTTCCTCTGATGATCCAGGTCAATAGAGATCAATCGTATCTTCCGTGGCTGCTTGCAAGCTTTTAAGACTTCAGATGCTACCGAACTAGGAGGTAGAACAGAAACTCTAAACCTAACGATTGATTGGCCAGTTGACTGGATGGACCAATGAAACCATGATCCTAAACTTAGGAACTAAGAAAACTAATCCTATGAAGTATTTAGCTGTACCTAAGTAAGGTCAACAGGCACAGTTCCTCCCCCGCCCCCCCCCCCTTTTTTTTTGGCTCTTGTCGTAGTTGTAAAATTATATAAAATATTTTGCCATTTTGCCCCTCTCCTACTTTTTTTTTTTTTCCTGGTGTACAGCTTAATGGTTACATCTGCATTAGACTGATTTTGTAACCATTGCCCTAAAGTTGATCCCAGTTTTCCCACTATGATACACAAAAAATTATGAAGATACTTTTTATCTGTTCTAAAAAAACACCAATATTTGATAATACTCAGTCCTCAAGTCTAACACAGATCACTGACTCCATAATACATGGAATCTGGACTTCAGGGCACAGTATACAGAGACATTTCATCAGTCCTATCCTGTCATGGATTGAATTATGTCCCCTTTCAAAATATGTGTATCAATTTGGCTGGGCCATGATTCCTAATATTGTTTGGTTGTCCTCCATTTTGTGATTGTAATTTTATGGTAAGAGGATTAGGGTGGGATTGTAACACCCTTACTAAGGTCACATGTCTGATCCAATGTAAAGAGTGTCCCTAACGTGTGGCCTGCACCACCTTTTATCTTACAAGAGATAAAAGGAAAGGAAAGTAAGCAGAGAATCGGGGACCTCATGCCACCAAGAAAGCAGAGCCGGGAGCAAAGCACATCCTTTGGACTTGGAGTGCCTGTGTAGAGAAGCTGAGAGAGAGAGAAAGCCTTCCCCTGGAGCTGATGCCCTGAATTTGAACTTTTAGCCTACTTTCTGTGAAGAAATGAATTTCTCTTTGTTAAAGCCATCCACTTATGGTATTTCTGTTACAGCAGCACCAGATGACTAAGACATATCCATAGCATAATTTTCCACATTCTGGATATTTTGAGAGTTTTTTTTCACACGACTATGATGAAGAGGACTCTAAGATTTGAATATAATGACATTAATTAATAATGTACTGTCAAATATGTTCTTAAATCTATATATAAATCTATCTAGATCTTTCCTGAAAATACTATGGGTCATTCACTTCTAATCTGAACATCCCATTCATGAAAAGAGAGAGAGGGAAAGAGAAAGAAAGCTCTACAATTGGAGTTTTCCTCTTACCCTATTCTTTGTAAATTGATGCTTCATCAAAATTAATTCTTGGATTTAATTTAAATAATCTGATAGATGCAAGTTCATCAATGATAGTAGATAATGATGGCTCTTCAGCCACAGTCATGCCTTTTCCCATAAGTAACTGAGGGGTATGCCTATCATTTTAGGAGAACATTTAAAGGAAAACACATCCTGTATTCTATTTAAAGTTAATGTCTGCCAAGGAATAGGATGGACACTGTCTACCAAGGTGATAATAAAAGTCACTCACCCTAATACTTGAGAAATAAAATGGGAAGTCAAACCATACTCAGAGGGAAGAATTAATGATAAATAATCTGGAATGGTAGAAAGAATATTCACCCAGGGCCAAATATTCTTTTTTTTCTCTCTGAAGCAGGGAACACACTCAAAGATATCAAAAACTTAAATTAGTCTCCAAAGAGATAAAGAATCCCTGGTGGCACAATGGTTAAGTGTTCGGCTGCTAACCAAAAGGTTGGTGGGTCCAACCCATCAGCTGCTCCATGGGGGAAAAAAACACCTGGTGATGTGCTCCTATAAAGATTACAGCCTAGGAAACCCTATGGGGCAGTTCTACTCCTGCTATGGAGTCCTTGGGTGGTGCAAACAATTAACATACTCGACTTCAGACTGGAAAATTGGAGGTTTGAGTTCACGCAGAGGCACCTGGAAGACAGACCTAGTGATCTACTTCAAAATCAGCCACTGAAAACCCTGTGGAGCACAGGTCTACTCTGACACACATGTGGTCACCATTAGTTGTAATTGACTCCAAGGCAATTGGGTACTAGTTTTACTATTTCTCCTATGGGTTAAGGGAAATAAAATTACTTTCCATCAATCAGATTCCCCAGTCTCTCAAGTAAGAGCTTTTATTTGTGTCTTGCATCTTGGAAGGGATAGGGCACAGAACAGCTAATTGGGATGGAAAATAATTTTGGAGACTCAAAAATTCATTTGTAAGTAGTGTTAAAACAAAAATCATATTAAGAGAGTATTAGAAACTGAAGTTTATTGAATATATGATTTGGAAATCAAGGTAACATTTCAACTAGAGTGTCAAAATGTTCCAAAGTTGAGAAGAACTTCCAAAATTCTTATACTAAATCTTATCGGTATTGCTATGGTAAAAGGGGTCAGACCAGAACTGATAAACAAATTTGTGGTCAGGAAGGATTTTCATACAGTATATTTTGAAGAAAAATTAAAATTATTATTGATTTACCCTAAACAAGGAACCTGGTGGCACAGTGGTTAAGTGCTCAGCTGCTAACCTAAAGGTCAGCAATTTGGGCCCACCAGCCACTCTGCAGGAGAAAGATGTGGCAGTCTGCTTCTGTAAAGATTACAACCTTGGAAACCCTATAGGACAGTCCTACTCTGTCCTGTAGGCTTGCTATGAGTCAGAATTTGACTCTACGGCAATGAGTCTTTAGTTTATCCTAAACATAGCTCCCAATCTGACCTTTGGAGTTTGTTTCCTGAAACTGACTGAATTCTTCAAAAGAGCACAATGCCCAAGACAAAACAGCCTTACTAGTTTATCTAGACCATTGTTTGACCCATAAGCGGCTTTTAGGAAACACCTTTTTCAAGGCTAAAGGTTAAAAAACAACACCTAAGGGCCATGGCCTGTGTGGGTTACCCCAACTTCCATGAAAGTCAGAAGTCTGGATTCCAAGAGAATTAACAGTTTCTCAGTAGAAAGATCATTATTAAAAGAGTACCCTGTCTTTCTTTATTTGTCATACTGCCCTGCATGTGACCCTCTTCCTAATTAGACAAAGATATCCACGCTAGGAGATATTTAGGAGATTTTGGATTGTTACAATTTCAGGAGAAAGACAGGGAGTAACCGTCTTTTGTACCTTCACAATGAGCTTTTGAAAATCAGAAGATAAGTCTCTGACAGAGGCTGGAATTAAGGATGATATCATTGGAAAAGTTTGGAAGACAATTCTGTGAAAACCAGACAACCTTGCCTTTGGCTGGAATTGGGTAGGGATGATTGCCCTCAGTGGAGATCTAGGGCCTAAGTCTTGGGGGCAGCAGGTTAGGGGGCAGCGGTGAACTTGTGGAGAGGAGCTGAGTCAGCAGTGGGAGACCTCCAACTACTTCCTTTTTCAGTGCCAAGAAGACCTAAGTATCCCAGCCTATGCTTCTAGACCATCGGTTGACATTTTAGTGAGCACATCAAGTAGCTTGAGTAGTCACATTATTTATCCTTTTTTCAATGTTGAGTGAGAGATTCACATCAGGAGCTTTCTGAAATGGCTTTTTGGGTTTAACTAAGGAGGTGGCTTGCCCCTGCCACAAAAATACTTAGTCCTGTTGTAGAGAAAAACTTGAACGCTTTTTCAAGTAAAACCAGAGAGGTTTATTAAGGGTTTAAAACAATTGCCAAGTGGGGAACCACGTAGCCCATTGAAAATGGAGCCAGGTAGTTCCAGGACAGTTTTATTATACAAGTATTCTTCTGGGGTAAGAAGAGGAATCAAACGATAGGGAGAGTATTATAAGAAAATCAATGAATATTATAATAATCACACTCTGGTTACTGATTATTAATAGTATAGTTAGTGATTACAGATAGTCTCCCAGGATGCTTAGATCGTGGTCACAAGATGCTTGCATGTATTTTCTTTGTCTATCTTGCAAAAATATCTTGTTGGCAACATCACCCAGACAACACTCTTCCCGAGTACATGTATTTTGAGAGGTGCAGATGGTCACTTGATTAAGACACCTTGGGGCATATGGTTTCATATTCTGGTTTTGATGACCGAGGAAAAACATGTTTTTTTCAAAAAGCATAGCTGTTAGTCTAGAAATTCAGATTAAAATTAGATAACATGGTCAGTATATTATGCCTTTGTCCTGCTAACTGCAATGAAAGTTGTCTTTTCCTGAGACAGTCCTGACATAATTGCTTTATTTCCTTCCCAAATTCCTAGGACACTCATAAGTCCTTCTTTTACAGAAATTTGGGTCCATGACAGTAAAATGTCTTGAGAAGAAATATAGCATAACATTTAAGTATGAGAGTCTAGAGTATTCATATCCTCTATTCATATCCTGCCTTTTTAACCTTTATGCTTCCCTTATTATATATCATCAAAAGCATTATTACTTTAGCTATACTATAATTTTTGGAAACCCTGGTGCCTGGTGGCATAGTGGTTAATAGCTATGGCTCCTAACCAAAAAGTTGGCAGTTCAAACCCACCAGCTGCTCCTTGGAAACCCTATGGGGTAGTTCTACTCTATCCTATAGAGTTGCTATGAGTCAGAATCGACTCGACGGCAGCGGGTTATACAGTAACTTAAAATACTTTGGGATTAAAAACGTTAGTCAACATTCTAGTTACATAAGCAACATGGTTGTACAAGGATTAAATACATAAGTATTTACGATCTATAGAGTAAATTTTGCCAAAAGAAAATACCAGTGCAATTTCAACTGCAGCAACTTGGCAGACTCTTGACTATCAAAACATACTGAAAGTAAAGCAAAGCAACTCCACAAAAAATTATTTGATTTTTAAAACAGAAAATTTTTATTTTTCTAAAATTCCTCTTTAATGTATTATCCCACGTGAATTCAGGTATTGAGAAGGAACTCATATTAGTCTATTCAAATGGGAGGCTTTGTTTGAATTGAAGTCAGTAGGAGTTTTAACACACGAAAAGCACATGAGAATCAATGCAAACTGGCCAAAAATGTAGTTGGACCCAACATTAGGGGAATGATTCAGGAGGTCGGAGATTAGGGTATAGGTAAGAGTGATGATTATTTAGAGGGATGTGACAATGGGAAAGAAACTGGCATGTTTTGAATATCTCTGCAAGTCTTATAGTCTTAAAGTGACACTGCTTCCCATAAACTATTTTTATCATGATCTTGTCAACAATCATCTCGAAATATTACTTTTAAATACATCAGAGTCTGAACTATGCGATGGATTTATTGACAGAAGTTGGAGAATTTTCTCAGATGAAGCCAATTGTCCTCTGGCACTTCCTGTTCCCTCTCTCCCTTCTACTCTGCATAAATAAACTGCTTTACAAGGCCCGACACCAGACAGGAAAGAACCATATTTTATTGATTCCGAGACACGTATTTTACGTGTTAATGTTTATGAAATCTAGCTGTATTCCACAATTTATGGTGTGCCATAATTTAAATGGCAAGGCATTTTATTTCTAGGGGGCACACTAACAACGGCACTTTATTATAGAGGATGGCGTCTCAGACTTGATGAAATACAACATACTCCTTGACTAATGAAGAGAGTGACTAGAGGTCCAATTTCACTTACAAGAGATTATGATCCAGAATTTGAGAAAATAAAAATCATCAGCAATGACGGATTCTGAATAAAGATGTACCTGGATTCTAATCCTAGTATCAAAATAAGAATAAAGAATGTAAATGGCACAAATTCTAGAGTTGAGCAGCCTAGCCTTAAATCCATAGACCCTAGATAAAATATTTATTATTAATATGTCAGTGAAAATGCTGTTTTAACTATTGTGAGATTCACTTTCCTATTCTGTAAATTTAAAAACAAACAAACAAAAAAAAAACATTGACATCAAGTCAATTCTGACTCATAGCAACCCTATAGCAACCTATAGGACAGAGTAGAACTGCCCCATAGGGTTTCCAAGGAGCACCTGCTAGATTCAAACTGTCAGTCTTTTGATTAGCTGATGAACTCTTAACCACTATGCCACCAGGGTTTCCTTACTATGATAATATCTAGGTTATAGTGCTGTTGTGAGTTATATATATGAGAAAACAATCTGACACCTCCTGCATACCCAAGAAACGTTGTTAGTTGCCATCAAGTTAGCTCCAACTACTGGTGACGCCATGTACAATGGAACAAAACATTGCCTGGTCCGGCACTATGTTCATGATCATTGATAGGCTGGAGTTCATTTTTGCATTCACTATGTATTTTGACTGCCTTCCAACTGGAGGGTCTCATCTTCCAGTATTATATTCAGTTGTGATCCATAGGGTTTTCTTTGGCTGACTTTTGGAAGTAGATCCCCAGGCCTTTTTTCCTAGTCTTTCTTAGTCTGGAAACTCAGGTGAAACCTGTCCACCAAGGGGTACCCTGCTGGTACTTGAAATACGGGTGGCATAGCTTCCAGAATCATAACAACAGACAAGGCACTACAGTATGGCAAACTGACAGACAAGTGATAGAGTCAACAAATAGCTCTTATTATTGTGTCATTGGTTTAAGATTTTTTTAGGAAAGTAATGATGGCATCTCTGCTTCTATTTCCCTATATAGGATGAGAAAATGGCTTTGCTTCCATTTGCTGTCTTATTCTTTACTATATTACTAATTATGCCTCACAGAGATGACTTTCTCCAAAGATGTTTACTTAGGCTAACCATCACTTGAATAGATAGATACATAGATAGAGCGAGTATTTTTGCTGTTTTAATTCCAGTATATATACTGTAATTGTGAGATTTTTTAGCCAATTATTTTCTTTGAAAGCAAGGTTACCTGAACTGAACTTGTTTTAATTGATTTATTCAATGGAGACTCCAAGAATAGCATTGGAAAGGTTCAAATTAGTCTAAAACTAGTTACAGGTGCAAAGGGATGGAGTCATGCCACAATCAACGCCCTGCCTGTCAAAGCATTTCCACTAAAGAATTCTTTTACATAAACCCTATTTCTGGTTCCCAGGACTACAGAGTTTCTAATTAACAATTGTTCATTGCATCAAAAGTGCCAACGTATTTATTTCATATTCTGTAAGCACCACAATATTAAAGAAAGTAACCAGTGATCATGTACTGGCAAATAAAATGAAAGATTCAGGTAAGTATATTAAAAACAAAAACACAACAACAAAAAAAAAAACACTGACCTATTAAAATTAGTCTAATCTTTAAGAAATTTCAGCCTAGCAGTACTGATGTTATTAAAAGTAGCAGGATCATAACAAGTAGCCATTAGAATTTGCATACGTGAGCGAGAATGTTCTTAATTACAAATTACAATCTCTAAATTATCGAGATGCTGTAAATCAGCACAACTAAAATCACACTTTTAAAGGGTAAAGTGTTTAAGAGGGATTTAAAAATACGATGGCAACAACAACAGCAAAAAAAAAAAAAAGAAAATAACACCAAAAAGTTCTTCCTCCTTCTTCAAATCAAATATTTTACTTGAATATTAATATTTTTGAATAAATATTATGACAGAAAGTATAAAACTGTTTCAAATTCAGTGATACCTTCCTTACTCCGCAATGCAGTTCTCTGGTAACTTCAAACACCCGCAACATGACCCTGAAACAGAAGTGAGTAGAAATAAGTCCAGGGTTCACACAGAGTAAACATAAAATTCTGCTATTAAGTCATTCATTTTACAACTATTTATGAAATATTTGTCACCTGGTAGCCACCATGTAAGATGTCAGGAAAATATGGATGGACAGACCTTAAGACAACTTGCCTTTCAAGAAAGAGGGACTAGACATACGTTTACCCATTCCTCGCACTAAGTACACCTAAAACTCCTGGTCACTCCATATTAAAAAAACATAAGATGACTGAATAGTGGAGAGGGAGAGAATACATCAGACCAACCAGGGGCTCCCAGACCCAAGGAACCACACAGTTTTCTTTTTCTATCCCAGACTGAATGCCAGAGAAGCCAGCAACCTAGAAACACCAGCAGGTGCCAACAAAAAAGCTCCAAGAAAAGCCTGTTTCTTTAGCCAAAAGACATGGAAAGGGACAGCACAGCAAGAACGAAAACATTTTAGACAAGAACAGCTCTATTCCAGTCAAACACCACAGACAAAACTGTGGTACCACCCACCCACCCAACTAAGGACAATTGGAGAGCCTAGACTTTTGATTTTGCCAAGAAGTAAAAAAGTGACACAACTCCCCTGCCAGAGCAGTGTCAGAGAAACTGAGTGGGAAGCTAGAACTTTCATCCTGCCTGGTGACAAAAATCACCACAACCTCCTGCCCCCACCACAGTGTCAGTGGAGTCTGATGAGGGGTAATACTACCCCAGTCGGGGTAGTATCAGCGAAAGCCAAGTGGCGACTCTGCACTCCCACCACAGCCCAGCAGTAACAAGGAGCCTTGTGTTGGTTTAAATCGGGTTATGTGCTTATTACTATGAAAAATTTGTTTGACCAGGCTTTTCCTGGCCTGAGAGAGCACTCTGGCTTAGTCAGCTATAATTAATAACTATATTTAAATATTTTCCTCCTATATTCACAGGAGTCT
>NW_004444109.1:3740733-3743187 GCF_000243295.1 Trichechus manatus latirostris | reverse complement strand
ACAACTTCAGTCTGCCGCTGTAATGTGTACATAATTACAATGCAAATAATAAATCAATACAATGGTTGTGATATTTCAGTTAATTCATCACAGACACCTTATTATATGCCATGGATATAGTTACTTCTAAGAAACCATGTATATTAAATTTGATAAATCAAGTTTTATTTTTGAACATATTAGATAAAAGATCTTCCCTACACTTTAAAATATAGACTCTGGTAAATCTTGCATTAAAATTATTTATTTTACAAATAAAAATATCCCCGTGTTTCCTATTATGTGTTATTTTAGGGCAGGTTATCCTAAATACTTCATAAAAACTTTATTATTATGAAATCTAATTAATAATTATTATTGAGAGAGGCAACATAATACGTTCATTTATCCATCCATTCAACAAATACTTACTGAGTGACAATCCATGTGTTGGTAAGAACGTAAGATTCTCAGATAAAATAATGAATGAGATCAAGGCTAAACTCAAGAAGTTTAAACGCAGAAAAAATGGGAGATAATCACATGTGCATTTGAGAAACCTATGTTACTGTAAATTCTTGTTTACGACAATCATTTATTAGAAAAAAGGGAGTCAGGATTTTTTAAAGTATCTATTCTATATTGGCAGGTAACCTGAACCTGACACAGTTGCTACACATTTAGAAGGTGAAAAGTATTCTTCCTACTCATATTCGCTAGCCTCCATCAAACCTAGTCCAGTGATTTAATTTTGAGTTGACATCTGGAATTAATATGTCAGATTTTGTGGTTGTTACTTGGGAGACAACCCAAGAATAAATGCTAAGAAGATTAGGTGTAGGGCTCATAGTGGTAGAATAGAGGTTGAGATTGGTTTAAGAATCTGATCACTTTATATTGATCCTATCTTGTCCATGAAGTTTACATGACCAACACATCTCACAGACCTATCTTTTCTCCAATTTCTTTAACTCATTCTTGTCTGTTAGTCTTATTCATCTAGCAGGTCAAAAGAGCCTTGGGGGCAAAGTCATTTCCTCTGTTTCTCCCATGTTTATCTTAGCATCTAACTTGGTGCCCAGCAGCTCTGGATATTATAAAAAAATCTATCAATTCATGCCATCAGTGTCTTAATGAAAATTTCATTAAGTGAGAGAGGATTGGAGAATTTTCAGATTTGTTCATATTTCTGAAATTATGATAGAAGGTGATGGAGAGACACATAAGAAGCAATGAAGACACACTTTTTTTTTTTTTGCCTCCCACAGAAAACACTTCAGTTTTGTTACTAGTAATAAATGTTAAATTGAATTGTTTACTCTGATAAGAACCAAAAAGATACAACTAACCTGCCTTTATTGACAAATGTGCTCTGTTTTAAAGCCAAAGGTACTGGAACTTATACCATACTTAGAATCCTGCCTAATTCACAAGGTAGAGCAGGAGGAGGGGAAGTAGATTGACAGGAAGAAATCGTGTTAAACTTTGTTTAATCCCCAGACATGAAAGATGTTCACAGTCCCTCCAAGTTCATTTTCTTCAGTGAATTGTGACTTGCACATTGTGCTTTCCATCTTCTTCCCAGTGTGTTGTGAGAATTAATAAGATAATCAGCCCAATTCACGTATTTCTCCACATCTCTGTGGATCCCCTCCACACCCCAAGGAGTACTTTATAGGCCATCCTTTGCTGAAATTTCAGTATGCTCAATTAAGGAAAATTTAATGGAAAATTTAATTAAAAATTTATTTCAAAAATAACATCAAACTCCCCAATGCTTTCAAACTTACAAGCGTCCCTCTCTGTAAAACATATTAATTAGAGATCCCAGCTACATTTGGTGTTCTTTGGATGTCTTGAACTATTTAACCAAGCACTTCCCCTTTTAATTTTAAAAACCAAATGTAACTGGGGGAAATGTTATACAAAATTAATATGCATCTTGCACCCCACTCATTGCTTCTGTACGTGGAGTTCTCATTGCAATTAGTTGGAACTCTGCACGCTGATGAAATGAGGCAATTTCAGAGGAGAATACCAATCCAGCCCTTCACCTCTATTTTTCTGATTAATTTAAACTGAAATCATCTAGATGTAACTTTTAAGGATGAGTTGAATTTTCAAGGTAACTCTTTGGTGTTTTATAGATATTCAAAGTTTTTTTCTTTTTCTTTTATAATCTCTCTGAACCTGTAAAAAAAAAAAAAAAGGAAGGAAAGGAAATTTTCTTTAAGGGGGGGAAATTAGGAAGGTTGGGGAAAAAACCAACAGAAAATGAAATTGAAGAAAACAATCTTTAGCTTTAATCCTGAAAGGGTTAAATTAATTTGCCAACTCTTAAATCAAATGGTTTGTGTAGTGTAGTAGAAAATAAACTGGATCAGTGCTCAGAAAAACCTTTTGTTCTACTCTTAGCAATTTGCTTTGTTACAAACTTGCTATATGGCTTTGGGCAAATCACTTAACTTCTGCACT
>NW_004444109.1:3725697-3739301 GCF_000243295.1 Trichechus manatus latirostris | reverse complement strand
GTTGCCGTTGAGTCAATTCCAACTCATAGAGACACTACATGACAGAGTAGAACTTCCCCATAGGGCTTCCAAGGAGTGGCTGGTGGATTCGAACTGCCGATTTTTTGGTTAGCAGCCAAATGCTTAACCACTGCGCCACCAGGTCCCCATTATATAACAATGTTTATGAATTTATATATATACATATATACTATATAAAAATCTTTGTCATAGACATAGACATTATTTATATATATACATATACACATACATATATATATATATATATAATCCTGGGTGGACTCCAGTTGCCAACCTTTAAGTTAGTAGATAAGCACTTAATGGTTTGTTCCACCCAAGGATTCCAAGTTATTTGTAAATACCTGTATATTACTAATATGCAAAGCCTGTGAATGCCTTTATATCAGTAAGCTTGTGAAAAAAAGCAATTTTATAAAAGCAAACTGTCATACAATAGCCTTGACTGCTGCCTGAACTACAGACTATACGCATAGTCTGTGCTTAATGGTCCACAAGTGGCAAGTTATCATTTTTCATTTGTTTTTATTTCTTTTTGGTAATTGGAAAGATAATAAACCAGCATCAAAAATAGCATTTATGACTTCTAACAATACGGACCTAACAGAAATAAACTGTTTAGAGACTTAATGAAATATCCATGTGTAGTTCTAAGAAGGATGAGTTTATCACTCAACAGCTGTCTGATGAAATATCCAATTTAGTTGTTTTGCAGAGACGTTATCTCCTGCCATGTCACAAGGAGAGCTTCATACAAAATGATTAATCAGCAGTAATCTTGCCTGCCACATTATTCTGTCCTTCCAGCTTTTTCTGTTAATTTTATAAATGACAATTAGTGCAAAGTAACTTACCTAATACGAAGGACTGCTACACAATCTTTCCTTAACTGGCAAACATCTACCTTTTTTCCCTGATCCTTTCTCTCTCTTTATCTGGCTACTCTATTCCCTATACTCAAAATAGCTTCAGCTTTTTCCTGTTTCCTTCTTCTGTTTTCACCTCTCCCTGCCTCTAAGCCAGTTTATTTTCTGCCGTACTCTTTTATCTTGCATCCAGTGGTCATGGATTTGATCTTAACAAATAATAGAGAATCAGCTTTCCAGACCTGATTACAGAGTCACTCTAAATCTGCTATCGGCTGCTATTGAATGCCATCTGGAAAGAACTTACATTAAAACAAAATCATTTAAAGGAGAGTCTTAAATTGCATTATTGGGTGAAGCCGGGTGACCACAACCTATGTACTAGGTGATATCATATCAGTTTAGCCTCTCATAAAATCACGCTTAGTAAGTTGAGTTCTAATGTTTTACCTTTGACTTTTATCTTGTTGTTGTGTGCCATCAAGTCGATTCTGACTCATAGTGACCCTTCAGGGCAGAGTAGAACTGTCCCATAGGGTTTCCAAGGAGTGGCTGGTGGATTCGAACTGCCGACCTTTAGGTTAGCAGCCTGAGCTCTTAACCACTGCTTAGGATGTTATAAGAAAAGGCTGTTGACAACTATGACCATCAAAATCCTCTAAATGCACTCATTCCCCTTTGGGAGAGAGGAAACCTGTTGCCATCAAGTCAACGCAGACTCAAAGACCTATGGAGTTTCTATGGCTGTAATCTTTATGGAGGATCCCTGGTGGGGCAGCAGTTTAAGCGCTCAGCTTAAACCAAAAGATCGAGAGTTTGAATCCACCAGCTGCTCCTTGGAAACCCTATGGGGCAGTTCTACTGTGTCCTATAGGGTCACTATGAGTTGAAATCGACTCCATGGCAATGGGTTTAATCTTTATGGACGCTGACTGCTACATCTTTCTCCAGCTGAGCAGTTGGTGGGTTTGAACCACTGAGCTTTTTGTTAGCAATCAAGTGCTTAACAACTGCACCACTAGGGCTCCTTGTGGAGAAGAAGAGAGGAAAAATATGCTTTCTCTCAAGATTTGATAACTTATTTTTATTTTTTTATTAAGTTTTTCTTTGTTCTATTTTCTCTTTGGCTGCTGGGAAACTCAAAGCCAAATTTTGTATTCACTTCTAACAACTGGGGTGGCCTTTATGGTACTGTCTTTTTTTTTTTTTTAATAAGGATATGTATTTATTTTTTACGTGATCTTTATTTTTCATTTTAGTATTTATTTTCTCTAATGATACTGATCTATTATTTCTGTTGGGTTAGATATGATCACCATGCTCAACTAAAGGAAAACTCATAACATTTTTATATTAACATAACACATTCCTTTGTGGCTCCAAAACAAATAATCGATTTAAGTCTGAAGATATCATGCAGTTTTGAATATTTCTGTTTTCTGTTAATTACCTTTATTATCATAAGTGGCTTCTAGAGTCAGAAATCTTACGTGGTGCTCTATAGGTGCTCTAAACAAAGTAATTGGATATAAAACTTCCACTTGTTAATGTACACAAAAGTATGACTTCACTGAACATTATATAGTTGATTCAGTATTTGGAGACACATAAGCTCTTATTTAAGGAGCTCTGGCGGTGCAGTGGTTAAGCCCTTGGCTGTTAACTTAAAAGATCAGCGTCATGGATTAAATTGTGTTCCCCAAAATATGTGTCAATTTGGTTAGGCCATGATTCCCAGTATTTTGTGGTTGTCCTCCATTTTATGATTTTCCTATGTGTTATAAATCATAATCTCTGCCTGTGGTTAAAGAGGATTAGGGTGGGTTTTATAACACCCTTGCTCAGGTCACATCCCTGATCCAATGTAAAGGAAGTTTCCCTGGGGTGTGGCCTGCACCACCTTTTATCTTACAAGAGACAAAAGGAAAGGGAAGTGAGCAGAGAGTTGGAGACCTCATATCACCAAGAAAGCAACACCTGGAGCAGAGTGTATCCTTTTTCCTGAGAGGAGAAGCTCCTAGTCTGGGGAAGAATGATGACAAGGACCTTCCTCAAGAGCCGACAGAGACAGAAAACCTTCCCTTGGAACTGATGCCCTGAATTTGGACTTGCAGCCTACTGGACTGTGACAGAATAAATTTCTCTTTGTTAAAGCCATCCACTTGTGGTATTTCTGTTACAGCAGCATTAGATGACTGAGACAGTCAGTGATTCTAACCCACCAGCCACTCCACAGGAGAAACGTGGCAGTCTGCTTCCGTAAACGTTGTTGTTGTTAGGTGCCATCAAGTTGGTCCCAACTCATAGTGACCCTATAGACAACAGAATGAAACACTGCCCAGTCCTGTGCCATCTTCACAATCGTTGTTATGTGTGAGCCCATTGTAACAGCCATTGTATCAATCGATCTAGTTGAGGATCTTCCTCTTTTTCTCTATCTACTTTACTAAGCATGATGTCCTTCTCCAGGGACTAGTCACTCCTGATAACATGTCCAAAGTATGTGAGATTACAGGCTTGGAAGCCCTGTAGGGCAGTTCTACTCCGTCCTGTAGGGTCACTACGAGTTGGAATCGACTGAACGGCAATGGGTAAACTCTTGTTCTGTATGCAACTTGTAAATGAAGAGTTCTATTGCATCATCAACACATACTCAACTGAGTTTTTAATAGTAAATACATATAGGAAAAATCCTATATGAAGAATTTCCAAATTGAATTTAAAAATTGTGCTATTATAATTAATTTAGCCATACTACATTGCAATGCAATGTATTTTAATAAGGAACTTTGTAGAGAGGTTATACAAAAGTCTGAAATTCTCTTTGACAAATATCTTTATCAGCAATCCAGATAATAGTTGTAGTGAGATTAACGTGGACCTTAGCTTTCTACTTTTATAGAATCAGTATGCCTGCATTTTAGGCAACTCTCTTCCAAGTGTCCTAACTCATAGTGAACTAATAAGAGCTTCCCAAAAAAAAAAAAAACCTCTTTGCTGTCAACAGTTCATTCCTTCCTACTCAAAGTGATCCAATAGGACAGAGAAGAACTGCCCCCATATTGTTTCCAAGCCTGTAATCTTTACAGAAACAGACTGCCACATCTTTCTCCCATGGAGTAACTGGTGGGTTCGAACTGTTCCTCACTAAATACAAAGAATTTCTTTTTAGTAAAAAATAGCATTAAGAAGAGAAATCTGTAGACATTTTTTAATTTACCTCTTTAAGTCTCAGTGAGTAATGTAAGAAGAAATGACTGACACTGGTAACCATTATTATTTTGCTGTTAATATTGTTGTAACCAGGAGCTCCATGGATTACGCACAACTTGTTTTTTTAACTGTATTAGACCTGATTGCCAGAAAATGAATGGGCAGAGGACTCTTTCATTTTCTCTTGCAATGATCCATGCATCAATCTCATCATGATTACTTTAACCCTGTTTCAAAAATCTTGATAAAAGTGCAGGCAGAAGGTGCAAAATTACCAGCCTGTTTGTTTCACAGATGAAGAGTAGAGTTTAGGGAAAAGAACTGAGGGTGAGAAGTTAATATGATAGTTGTGGCCATCACATCAGTTTAACAATCTATGTACTGCAGCCACTTGCTGTTATGGTCACTATCGGAAGATTGTTTGGAATTGTTCTCATCCATATGGAAGCCAATTCGCACAAGAACTACAAATGTCTAAAAGTAACTTAAGTGCAAGTATTCTAGAACGACATCAATTAATACACAGAAGAATGTAAAAAGGACACAGAATCCAACTGTCTCTTCTCCCTCCAGCTCAGAAGCTCTGTCTTTTGTGCCCATGAACATACATTATATGAAAGACAATCTTCATTTGAGTGCCGGTCTCCCTGGGCACACCCAGAGAGGCGACATGTTAAATGAAATTTCCAGAATGGCAACTGAAATACTACTCCATTTTCTTCTCTCGAAAACAATATCTGAGAGCGAGTAAAGTACTGTAGGGACAATCATGAATTTGCTGTCATTTATTTATATTATGCATTCTCACATTTCAGTTGTTTATTATTTGTAATAAATTGCCTGTGACACATCTCACAAACATTTATGACACAGTAGTGAGGACTGCTGCTTTAGATGCAATTTAGGGAGGGTGACTAGCATCATCTTAAGGGTCCTTCACAACTTTCAAAGGTGCAAACAGTTTATTAAACATCTTTCACCCCTATCTTTCCCAGCTAAGTATCTGTTAGTCCCTTAAAACCTAGGGCTCAGGAAGGGGATCTATTACAATATGGGAATTTGGCTGGGAGTTTTCCTGTTCAATGATCTTTCTTATTCATACTTCAGTGATTTTTCATACTACAAGAGTATTATGAAAAGAAAAAGTATATTCACTTTTGTATTTTGTAAACTGAGGAATTCAGATATCTAGGTATGAAGGAAATAATTCAATTTACTATGTTTACATCTGTCATTTCTTATTCATCATAAATATTAAATTTTTTCCCCCAAAATTTAGTAAATAATATCTGGTTACCTCTGGTATAGACTCTGGTCTCAGAAGTATATAGTCTGATTCCCAACAATATACTGATTTTTGTTATGCCCTGGAGTAGATTGTGAATGTGCAGATTTGAATTTAGCCCAGATAGATTAGTTCTAACACAATGCTAACTCTTATAAATTTGAAATAATAAAAAAGAACTCTGCCTTATGCTCCATAAAGTCAATCTGTTGAATTCACTATCATAGGAGGTCACTGAGCACAATACCACGGCTATATAGTTTTATGACTGTTAGTAACATTTGTTGTACGCAAAGCATAGATAATGACAGGGGAAACCAAACCTTATGCCTCAGTGCATGTACTCCTTTTCTATGTGGTTCATGAAAAATAAAACAACAGCACATCGCATTGAATGCTGCTGCTAGCTGCCAAAGGAAGGAATTAAGGAATAGTATTCATTGATTTTAGCTACGCTTTTGAGAATGGCACAGGACTGGACAACGTTCAGTTCTGTTCTACGTAAGATTGCTATGAGTTGGAACCAACTTGATGGCCCCTAACAATGACAAATTCATTTACTGATTTCATTTAATTTTAGTTGACTTCCTAAGCAAGATTATGTATCACAATCTATTCTGCTATGTTCTAGTCCCTCTCTGTATTTTGAAAAACAAATGTTAAGCAATGTTGGTTAAGGATTTTGTTGATATGGGCCAAATTATACAGAAAGAAAAGTTTCTTTTTAATATCCTCACTCTAACTATTTTTACTTTTCCTTTCTCTATTTAGCAAGGTTCTCCCAAAGCTTGAAAGCATCTTCTCTAACATATTAATGAAAATACAAAAAGATCATATTTGAGATAAATTATTTGATGCACTTTTTTGCACTTTATTAGGATGAACTCCATTTGCCAGAAATTCAGTTCAGAAAGAAATCTAAGTATGATAATTACATGAGAAATTTCAGGAATTTTTGAGACATTTGTGTATAATTGATAAGTTACTTAAAAAAGGAATCTGTCAAAACCATCTAGTATACCATGGACTCCAGCTACTCTAATTGTTTAGCCCAGTAATGTGGGCTGGTTTGTGATGCCTCCCTAACCTATTCATTCACAATATATTTTTACTAGATAAAAAAATCATCGATTATTAGACACTTTTGAGGTGAAATAGGATCTAGCTGCAAAATCCCCATTTTATGAATGTTTGGAAAACACTTCCTTCATCTCAGTATCAAAGCTAATACTAGAAATCAGCTCCTGTGATGGTTGATGGTTAATAAGAAAGTCTGGAAAAGAAAGTTACTCTTCAAAGGAAGAAAATATTATTTTCCTTGTGCATGTCATAGGCAACATGAACTGTGAATTTATTTTCCACCCTTCTTTGTAAGCGTAGACAAATGTAGCTCAAAGAAAAAACAGCAAGCCAATTGGAACACCAATGCCCTAAGGCACATTGTTTATCCTCTTAAAACATAAGATTTAAAAAAAACCAAAAGCTCTAAGCAGAGTGGCCCATTTATAAAAGAAAGAAAGAATATTTGAATGCTACATGATTTGATTGGGATTTTTGATTGTTGAACTGAGCTTACTAATTGCCTTCTTGAGATAAGTAAAGCATTTGGTACTCAAAATAATTTGAATCATTGAAAATAAAATATTTGACCTTACCAGTAGTTCCAATATGACTGCTGAAATTTATCCTAAAGAAGGAAAGAAAATTATTCTCTCAATGTCTGTAATGGTACTTTTTAGATGCATAATAAGTTTCCTAATTAAAGAAATCAGCTCTATTATTAAATATGACTCCTTTGGTTTCAGCTCTGTAACAGCCATACAAAGAAGCAATATCCTATCTTGTTTCAAAGTTTAGGAAATAAATCTACTACAGAAACTGAGGTAAAATACTGTATCATTTAAGAGCCATGTATTGGCCTGTTTTGCTTTGACAGTGAGGTTGGGAGATAAGGGGATGGACTTAATGTGTAATAAATACAATACCTAATGATTATATCTCTTTTTCAAATTTTTCTTGGGTGTTATCCTCCTAAATATCACATACTCATTCATGGATATATTTTCTTCAAAACATCTCCATGTAAATATTTCCCAACATACAGAAAAATGTGAAAATTAGGTGCTAATTTATAGAGTTCTGAGGGATAAGAATTTTGAACATTTATGAAATATACATGGTATCTTGCATGTATTTGATAAATGGAAAAATATAGAACTCTTTTAGGTAAAACATCTGCTTCTTCAAAATTTCAGTCATTCAGTGGTACACATTGACACCATCCATATTCAAAACAATTAAAGTCTTCTGGGTATACCAATTACGTGATTTTTTAAAATTTTATTTTAATTATTGTACTTTCAATGAAGGTTTACAGAACTAGCTTCTCATTAAACAAGTAGTACACGTATTGTTTTGTGACATTGGTTACCAACCCCACAACTTGTCAACACTCTCCTTTCTCAAACTTGGGTCCCCTGTTATCAGCTTTCCTGTCCCCTCCTGCCTTCTAGTCTTTGCCCTGGCCTGGTGTTCCCCTTTAGCCTCGTTTTGTTTTATGGGCCTCTCTAATCTTTGGCTGAAGGGTGAACATCAGGAGTGACTTCATTACTGAGCTAAAAGGATGTCCAGGGGCCAGGCTCTCGGGGTTTCTCCAGTCTCTGTCAAACCAGTAAGTTTCTTTTTTTTTTAGTTAGAATATTGTTCTACATTTGTCTCCAGCTCTGTTCGGGATGATCTATTGTGATCCCTGTCAAAGCAGTTAGTGGTAGTAGCTGGGCACCATCTAGTTGTGCTGGACTCAGTCTGGTGGAAGCTGTGGTAGTTGTGTGGTCCGTTAGTCTTTTGGTCTTATCTTTCCCTTGTGTCTGTGGTTTTCTTCATTCTCCCTTGCTCCCAACAGGGTGAGACCAGTGGAGTTTCTAAGATGGCTTTTAAGACCTCAGATGCTACTTCCAAGTACTTGATTTTCTCTGATAACCCTTAGTTAATGTTATTAAAAGTCACAGTTGAATTTGTTCTCTGACCATTATGTGAGGAGATGTGTAGAATAATCATTAGATTTTGTTTTAAAATCAAAACAAAGCAGCACTGTTTGTGGAGGTAATGTTCTAATAATAAAACAAAACAAAAAAATATATACTGGGCTCTTGAGATGTGGTTTTAAGCTTAAACTTTACTATAAATTACCAAATTTGTGAAGTTACCAAGTTAGTTAATTTTTACTATTTTCCTCCTGTGGAAATAAGGATACTCATACCTACCTGCGTATACCACATATTGTGAAGATCAGGCCAAATCAATGCAATGAAAGTGATTTAATAATTCACAGTAGAAATCTTGTTATTTTTTGAATGAGAGAAACAGGTAAGAATGAACTTGAAAAAGAAAACTGAGGAAAGTGTGGATAATAAAGTCTTTCTATAGTAGAAACAAAACAAAGAAA
Source organism: Trichechus manatus latirostris (assembly GCF_000243295.1). NCBI lineage: Eukaryota > Metazoa > Chordata > Mammalia > Sirenia > Trichechidae > Trichechus > Trichechus manatus. The sequence continues at coordinate 3,730,474 of NW_004444109.1, read as the reverse complement.
AGCAGATAAAACCACAGAAAACTGTACAGCACAGACACTGAAATGAGTGCTTATCATAACTACATTTATTTTTTTATTTATTCCTGTATCATCTGTTATTCAAGTTCTATACAGAAAGGTGCCTTGACTCATTTTTCTGTGGTTTTTCAAAGACAATCTGGAGAAAGCTTCTTTGAATCCCTCTTCTGCTGTTTTTCAAAGACAACCCCTGGTTAAAAATAAATATATAAATTAATAAAGCACTTTGATCCTCCCTCTTGGTTTCCTCATTTTCTATTCCTTCCTTTGACTTGCTTGTTTTCCCCCTGGATCTCCAACATGAAATTATCTGAAGCAAGATAGGTAAATGGTGTTTATATCCCCAAAGACACGTTCTCAGAGTTTTTGACCAAAGCTCAAAAACGGCATTACTTCACCACTCAAAGAAGGAAGTTTCACTCAAACCAAGTTCAAATTTGATATTTTATTTAGAGTGCATAAAGTGGCCTTTATGTAAAATTAGCGTGTGCTCTCGTTTTATTCACATTGATTTAATAGAAGAGTTGGGGATTGAGTTTTGAAAATGCTACTGAAACTGATTTTAATAAGGCGTGTTTTGTTTCAATGCGTGAGTTTCATAAAAAAGTTGTTTAAAGGATTAAAATTTATTTTAAAATATGTGAAACACAAAGTTAAATATTTTAGTACATTATAAATATTTATTATTTCAATTTCATGTTCTCTGGAGATTAAGAATTCAGTGTGTTGGTATGATTGATTTCTTGAAACTTCCTTTTTATGTGTTCTTGGACAAATCAACTATTTCATAAATCTATTTTTCATAGGTAAAAATCTATCATTTTTATAGCCATTAGCCCAAAAAGGATGATGGTAACTAAATTATTGGCCTATCTATTTTTAATAGCTTGATTGAGGTATAAAGTCTATACCATAAAATTCACTCATTTGAAGTGCAAAATTCAATGATTCTTGGTAAATTTACAGAGTTGTGCAACCACCAGCACAATGCAACCTTAGAATGTTTTCTCAAAAAGATTCATCATATCCTTTGCAACTAATCCCAGTTCTCACCTCCAGCCCCAAGAAACAATATATCTTCTGCTTTTAGAGATTTGCTTTGTGTGGATGTTTGACACGAATGGAATCAGACATTATGTTTTTTTGTTTTGTTTTTTTTACCTCTAGCTTCTTTCATTTAGCATGATGTTTTTGAAGTCTATCCATGCTGTAGCATGTATCAGTAGACCATGTCATCTGTGAATAAAGAAAGCTTTATTTTTACCTTTCCAACCTGGATACTTTTATTTACTTTTCTATCCTGATTGCCCTTGAATATGTCAAGAGTGTAGACTTTTAACTTGTTTCAATCGTACAGATTAATCATTCAATCTTTCTTCACTAAGTATAGTGTTAGCTTCAGTTTTTTTGAGTTTTTTTTTTAATTGTACTTTACATGAAGGTTTATAGAACAAACTAGTTTCTCATTAAACAGTTAATACACATATTGTTTTATGACGTTGGTTAACAACCCCATGATATGTCAACACTCTTCCTTCTCGACCTTGGTTTCCCTATTACCAGCTTCCTGTCCCCTCCTGCCCTCTAGTCCTTGTCCCTAGGCTGTTGTGCCCCTTTAGTCTTGTTTTGTTTTATGGGCCTGTCTAATCTTTGGCTGAAGGGTAAATCTCAGGAATGACTTCATTATTGAGCTAAACAGGTGTCCAGGGGACTATACTTTCGGGGTTTGTCTGATCTCTGTCAGGCCAGTAAGTCTGGTCTTTTTTTGTGAGTTAGAATTTTATTCTACATTTTTCTCCAGGTCTGTCTGGGACCCTCTATTGTGATCCCTGTCAGAGCGGTCAGTGGTGGTAGCCAGGCACCATCTAGTTGTACTGAACTCAGTCTGGTGGAGGCCATGGTAGATGTGGTCTATTAGTCCTTTGGACTAATCTTTCCCTCATAGGTTTTCTTTATTCTCCCTTGCTCCCAAAGGGGTAAGACCAATGGACTATCTTAGATGGACACTCACAGGCTTTTGAGACCCCAGATGCTACTCATCAAAGTAGAATATAGAACATTTTCTTTTTTATTGTGCTTTAAATCAGAATCTCATACAAAAATTTATACACACATTGCTATGTGAGCCTAGCTGCTCTCCCTATAATGTGACAGCACACTCCTCCTTTCCACCCTGGATTTCCCATGTCCATTCAGTCAGCTCCTGCCCCTTTTTGCCTTCTCATCTCACCTCACGTGTCTACTTGAGCTAGGAAGCAGCCTCTTCACGAGTATTTTATGTCCCATAGTCCTGTCTAATCTTTGTCTGAAGAGTTGGCTTCAGGAATGGTTTCAGTTCTGGGCTAATGGAGAGTCCAGATGCCATGTCTTCTGGGGTCCCTCCAGTCTCAGTCAGACCATTAAGTCTGGTTTTTTTTTTACTAGAATTTGAGTTCTGCACCCCCTTTTCTCCTTCTCCTTCAGAGACTCTGTTTTGTAGAACATTCTCTTTATAAACAACGTTATGCCAATTGACCTAGATGTTCCTCGAGACCATGGTCCCCACAGCCCTCAGCCCAACAGTTCAGTCCCTCAGAGACTTTCGATGTGTATATAGAGCTTCCATGACCTTGCCTTGTACAAGCTGTGCTGACTTCCCCAGTATTGTGTACTGTCTTACCCTTCATCAAAGTTACCACTTATCTATTCTTTATTTAGGGGTTTTCCATCCCCATCCCTCCCTTCCCTCATAACCATCAAAGATTGTTTCTTTTGTGTACAAACCTTTTCATGAGTTTTTACAGTAGTGGTCTCATACAATATTTGTCCTTTTGTGATTGACTTATTTCACTCAGCATAATGCCTTCCAAATTCATCCATGTTATCAGATGCTTCATAGATTCATCATTGTTCTTTAACATTGCATGATACTCCATTGTGTGTATGTACCATAGTTGTTTATCCATTCATCTGTTGATGGGCATCTAGACTGTTTCCATCTTTTTGCTATTGTGAATAATGCTGCAATGAACACGGGTGTGCATATGTCTGTTCATGTGATGGCTCTTATTTCTCTAGGATATATTCCTAGGAGTGGGATTGCTGGATCATACTTCTAGCTTTCTAAGGAAGCACTATATCATTTTCCAAAATGGTTGTATCATTTTGCATTCCCACCAGCAGTGCATAAGAGTTTCAATCTCTCCGCAGCCTCACCAACATTTGTTATTTCCTCTTCTTTTGATTTGTGCCAGTAATGCCGGGGTGAGATTGTGCCATGGATGGAATTGTGTCCCCCAAAAATATATGTCAACTTGGCTGGATCATGATTCCCAGTATTGTATAATGGTGTACCATTTTGTAATGTGATGTGATTTCCCAACGTGTTGTAAATTCAATCACTATGATCTAATAAGATGGATTAGTGGCAGTTATACTGATAAAATTGGATAGTGTCTTAAGCCAATCTCTTTCGAGAAATAAAAGAGAGAAGTAAGCAGAGACACATGGGAACCTCACACCACCAAGAAAGAAGAGCAGGGAGCAGAGTGCACCCTTTGGACCTGAGGTTCCTATGCTGAGATGCTCCCAGACTAAGGGAAGATTGATGACACAGACCTTCCTCCAGAGCCCATGGAGAAAACATTCCCCTGGAGCTGATGCCCTGGATTTGGACTTGTAGCCTACTGGACTGTGAGAGAATAAACTTCTCCTTGTTAAAGCCATCCACTTGTGGTATTTCTGTTATAGCAGCACTACATGACTAAGACAGATGGTATCCCATTGTGGTTTTGATTTGCATTTCTCTAATGGCTAATGATCATGAGTATTTCTCCATGTGTCTATTAGCCGCTTGAATATTTTCTTTGGTGAAGTGTCTGTTCTTTCCTTTACCCATTTATTAATTGGATTATTTGTCTTTTTGTTGTAGAGATGTTGGATTTTCTTGCAGATTCTTTGGTATGATGTGTTTTCATTCGCGTTTGAGTCTAGGAATTTTTTAATTCCATCTCTGATTTCTTCTATTACCCAGTGGTTTGTAAGCAGAGTGTTATTCAGTTTCTATGTAATTGAATTTTTTTCCCCTGTTCTTCTTGTTTTTAATTTCTACCTTGATGATATTGTGATCAGAGAAGATACTTTGTATTATCTCAACATTCTGGATTTTGTTGAGGGTTGCTCTGTGGCCTAAGATGTGGTCTATTCTGGAGAATGTTCCATGTGCATTGGAAAAGAATGTGTACTTTGCATCCATTGGGTAGAGTGTTCTATATATGTCTATGGTGTCAAGTTGTCTGATTGTCCCCTTTAGCTCCTCTGTATCTTTGTTGAGTTTCTTTCTAGATGTTCTGTCGTTTACCGAGAGTGGTGTGTTGAAGTCTCCTACTATTATAGTGGAACTATTTCTCTTTTCAGTGTTGTTAGAGTTTGTTTTATGTATTTTGAAGCCCTGTCATTGGGGGAGTAGATGTTTATTATGGTTATGTCATCATGACGGATCATCCCTTTAATCATTATATAGTGCCCTTCTTTGTCTTTTATGGCGAGTTTTGTTTTAAAGTCTATTTTATCTGAGATTAGTATTGCTATTCCTGCTTTTTTTAGCAGCTGTTTGCTTGATTTTTTTTTCCATCCTCCGATTTTTAATAAATTCATGTCTTTATTTCTAAGGTGTGTCTCTTATAGACAGCATATAGATGGATCCTGTTTTTTAATCCATTCTGTCACTCTCTGTCTCTTTATGGGCACATTTAGGCCATTTACATTCAGTGTAATTATT
>NW_004444109.1:3714752-3718964 GCF_000243295.1 Trichechus manatus latirostris | reverse complement strand
GTTTCAAATTTGCTCCTCAGCCCTTCTGTGACACCATCCATTTCTGAAATCTTGTTGTTTATCTTTTGGATTTCTAATTGTTGTTTTTGTATTATTTCTAGTTGTGAATTTATTTTGGCATTTTGTTCCTGCATTATTTTCTTTAATTTTTCTATTAATTTGTCTGTCTTTTCCATGAATTTGTCTATTTTTTACTCATTTTTGTCTGCTTTTTGCTTCAACTCTTGGATAATTCTGAGTATTAGAGATTTGAATTCCCTATCCGGTAGTTCTAGGGCCTTTTCTTCCACTGGAAAGTCATCTGGTGTTTTATTTTGGACGCCTACTTGAACCATCCTGTTCTGTTTTTGTAAGTGTTTTGATATTGTCTGCTGTCTTCGCAGCATTCAGTAGTTATTTTTCTAGTTTAATGATTGTAGATTTGTTTGTTTCTTCCTTTTTTTTTAATTTGGCTATGCCCGAGCAGGTGGGATGTGTGTTCTTTGTTGTTTGTTCATCTGTGGGTATGATACTTTTCACCTCCTTTTCCAATTGGCAGGGTCAGTCGCTCATTTATGGTACAGCAGGGCAGGTCTAGCTTAAGAGGAGTTACTTGGATGGGTTGTTTGTGGCACTTACTATAGCCACCAGGGTGGGTCAGTAATCAGTGCAGGGCAGGTTCCACAAGACTGTGCCTGTGCTGCTTGGTGGTGTGATGTTAAGCGCACGGTGCAGGTAGGCAGGATGTAGGGGGGAGATTGTTATGTATGGAGCTAAGTTGGATATGGGAGAGAGGAGAGAGGAACAGGAGCCAAAAACATACAAACAAAAAAGAGTGCTAGGGGGGTTTGCCATTGGAGTGGAGAGATGAGATACTATGAAATGGAGAAAGAAAAGAGAAGAAGAGGAAAATAAAAGGAAAGAATGAATAAATAAAAATCAAAAAGGAAAAAGAACAGCAAAGCTCCCAGTGATCCCATGGGTGCGACTATGTGGTCTGGGGAAGTTGTTGTCAGTTGTTGCAGTACAGCCTGGCTAGAAGTCATAGAGGTATTCAGTGCCAGGTATTCAGGGAACAGAAATAGAAGGAAGGTATAGAGAGACGAGAAACTGAGTAATGAAGAAAGAGAAAAAAGGAGAAATAGGGAAAAGAAAACAAAACAAATTAAAAAAAATAAAGAACAAAAAAAGCCCCCCAAAAAACAGAAAAAAACAACAAAAAAAGAAATGCTCTCAGGGATCCCTTTGTGCATCTGTGCAAGCCGAGGGGGTAGGTTCCAAGGCATGCAGCACTGCCCAGCCAGAACCATCTCCAAAGTCAAGAAAAGGAAAAGAAAACAAATAAAGAATTAAAAACAAACATACAAACAAAAGCTCAAGGATACCAGGAGTGTGGCAGACCAGACCGGGAAGCAGTTCCACACTCAAACGGAGCTCCGCAGCCCCTCAGGAAGAAGCATAGATGGCGCACGGAGCCAGGTATTTGAGCAAAAGGAGAGGGATGTGATGAGAGGTAAGGAAGAAATCAAAAAAAGGGGGAAAAAAATACCAGCAGCCAACAAATGGCACTCAGAGAGCTGGCCAGTGCGGGTGGGTGGAATCCACGCAGCCGTTGCTTCCCAGACAAAAGACTGAGTCTGCGGGAAGCAGAGGAGCCCGAGTGGGGGTGAAGAAGGGTGGGGGGTGGGAAAGTGTATATAGCAAATTACTGGTTGTTTTATCTCCCCCTGGAGGCTCCATGAAGCTGCTTTCTCGTACCCCCTATTTGCTGGTGTGGATCCATGCTGCGTTAACTGATAGGGGACCTCTGCATGAGTCTCTCCTTGGTCTCCATTCTCTGTCAGTTTTCTCACTCCATTTGGTGCTTGGCTGAGTTCTTTATGTCTTCATTTGATGTTTTTGGGTTTCAGGATTGCTGTTCTCTCTGTTTGAGTTAGTTTTTCTGATCTTTGCTGTGGAGGGACAGCGTGGTGCTTCTGCCTAGAGCGCCATTTTGCTAGAAGTCCCTTGGTGATTTTCTTTTACTGTCAATCCTATATGGGTTTTGTTGAGCTTCTTGGATGGTTGGCTCTTCATCTTTCATGATATATATATATATATATTGTTTATAGTTGTAGTTTAAGTGAAAGTTTATATTTCAAGTAGTCTCGTATACAAAACTTATACATACATTGTTACATGACACTAATTGCTCTCCCTACGGTGTGACAGCACACTCCTCCTTTCCTCCCCAGATTTCCCATGTCCATTCAACCAGCTCCTAATCCTCTCTGCTTCACATCTCACCTTAGGACAGAGGCTGCCATTTAGTCTCTTGTATCTGCTTGAGCTAAGAATCACTCTCTTCACAAGTATCATTTTATGTCCTATAGTACAGTGCAATCTTTTTCTGAAGAATTGGCCTTGGAAATTGTTTTAGTTCTTGGATGACAGAGAATCCTGGGGCCATACTTTCCGGAGTTCCTCTAGTCTCAGTCAGATCATTAAGTCTGGTCTTTTTACTAGAATTTGATTTCCGCACCCTACCTTTCTCCTGCTCCATCAGGGACTCTCTCTTTTGTTCCTTGTCAGGGCGGCCATTGGTGATAGCTGGACACCATCTAGTACTTCTGGTCTCAAGCTGATGAAGTCTCTGGTTTATGTGGCTGTTTCTGTCTCTCTGGCTAATACTTTCCTTGTGACTTTGCTGTTCTTCATTCTCCTTTACTCCAGGTGGTTGGGACCAACTGATGCATCTTCGAGGGCCACTTCCAAGCTTTTAATACCAAGACACCACTTGCCAAAGTAGGATGCAGAACATTTTCTTAATAAGATTTGTCATGCCAATTAACCTCGCTGACCTGTGAAAGCAAGGTCCCCAGACCCCACCCCTGGTACTCTGACTGTATTCAGGAAACTTCTTAGCTTTGGTTTAGTCCAGTTGTGCTGACTTTCCCTGTAGCGTGTGCTGTCCTTCCTTTCACCTAAGATAATTCTTGTCTACTATCTAGTTAGTAAAAAACCCTCACCCTCCCTCCCAACCCTCATAACCATCAAAGAATATTTTCTTCTGTGTTTAAACCTTTTCTTGGGCTCTAATAATAGTGGTCTTAGACAATATTTGTCCTTCTGTGACTGACAATATTCATTCAGCATAATGCCCTCTAGAGTCCTCCATGTTATGTTTCATGGCTTCATCATTGTTCTTTCTCATTGCCTAATATTCCATTGTGTGGATATACCATAATTTGTTTATCCATTCATCCGTTGATGGGCACCTAGGTTGTTTCTATCTTTTTGCTGTTGTGAACAGTGCTGCAATGAACATAGGTGTGCATATATCTATTTGTGTGATGGCTCTTATTTATTTAGGATATATTTCAAGGAGCGGGATTGCTGGATCATACGGTAGTTCTATTTCTAGCTTTTTAAGGAAGTGCCAAATCGTTTTCAAAGTGGTTGTACCATTTTACATTCCCACCAACAGTGCAGAATTGTTCCAGTCTCTCCACAACCTCTCCAGCATTTATTATTTTGTGTTTTTTGGATTAATGCTAGCCTTTTTGGGGTGAGATGATATTTCAGTTTTGATATGCGTTTCTCTAATGGCTAATGATCATGAGTATTTCTCCATGTGTCTATTAGCCGCTTGAATATTTTCTTTGGTGAAGTGTCTGTTCATATCCTTTGCCCATTTTTTAATTGGGTTATTTGTCATTTTGTTGTTGAGATTTTGCAGTAGTGTGTAGATTTTAGAGATTAGATGATACGATTTGTCATAGTCAAAAATTTTTTCCCAGTCTGTAGGTTGTCTTTTGACTCTTTTGGTGAAGTCTTTTGATGAGCATATATGTTTGATTTTTAGGAGCTCCCAGTTATCTAGTCTCTCTTCTGGTGCTTGTGCATTGTTACTTATGGTTCGTATTCTGTTTATGCTATGTATTAGTGCTCCTAGCGTTGTCCCTATTTTTTTTTCCATGATCTTTATCATTTTTTATTTTATACTTAGGTCTTTGATCCATTTTCAGTTAGTTTTTGTGGATGGTGTGAGGTATGGGTCTTGTTTCAGTTTTTTGCAGATGGATATCTGGTTATGCCAGCAACATTTGTTAACATTTGTTAAAGAGACTCTCTTTCCCCAATTAATGGACTTTGGGTCTTTGTCAAATATCAGCTGCTCATAGGTGGATGAATTTATGTCTGGATTCTCAATTCTGTTCCACTGGTCTATGTATCTGTTGTTGTACCAGTACC
>NW_004444109.1:3665683-3714553 GCF_000243295.1 Trichechus manatus latirostris | reverse complement strand
ATTTTCACAATGTTGAGTCTACCTATCCATGAGCAAGGTATATTTTTCCACTTATGCAGGTCTCTTTTGGTTTCTTGCAATAGTGTCTTGTAGTTTTCATTGTATAGATCTTTTATGTCTCTGGTTAGATTTATTCCTAAGTATTTTGTCTTCTTGGGGGCTATTGTAAATGGTATTGATTTGGTGATTTCCTCTTCAAGGTTCTCGTTGTTGATGTCAAGGAATCCAACTGATTTTTGTACGTTTATCTTGTATCCTGATACTTTGCTGAAATCTTGTATTAGCTCCAGTAGTCTTCTTGTGGATTCTTTGGGGTTTTCTGTGTATAAGACCGTATCAACTGCAAATAGAGATACTTTGACTTCTTCCCTCTCAATTTGAATGCCATTTATTTCTTTTTCTAGCCTAATTTCTCTGGCTAGGACCTCCAGTACAATGTAGAATAAGAGTGGTGATAACGGGCATTCTTGTCTGGTTCCCATTCTAAACGGGAATGATTTCAAACTCTCTCCATTTAGGACAATGTTTGCTGTTGGCTTTGTAAGAATGCCCATAATTGTATTTAGGAGGTTCCCTTCTATTCCTATTTTGTTGAGAGTTTTTATCATGAATGGGTGTTGGACTTTGTCAGATGCGTTTTCTGCATCAATTGATAAGATCATTTGGTTATTGTCTTTTGTTATATTTATAGGATGGATTACATTGATTGTTTTCTAATGTTGAATCATCCCTCCATACCTGGTATAAAATCTCACTTGATCGTGGTGAGTTATTTTTTTGATATGTTGCTGAATTCTATTGGCTACAATTTTGTTGAGGATTTTTGCATCAATGTTCATGAGGGATATTAGTACATAATTTTCTTTTTTTGTTGTGTCTTTTCATGGTTTTAGTATCAGGGTCATGCTGGCTTCACAGAATGAGTTTGGGAGTATTCCACCCTTTTCTATGCTCTGAAATACCTTTAGTAGTAGTGGTGTTAACTCTTGTCTGAAAGTTCGGTAGAATTCTCCAGTGAAGCCGTCCAGGCCAAGCATTTTTTTTGTTGGGAGTTTTTTTAATTTCCTTTTCATTCTCTTCTTTTGTTATGGGTTTATTTAGTTGTTCTACCTCTGTTTGTGTTAGCTTAGGTAGGTAGTGAGTTTCTAGAAATTTGTCCATTTCTCCTAGGTTTTCAAATTTGTTACAGTACTCTGTTTTGATTCTTTTCATTTCATTTGGGTCTGTTGTGATATCATCCATCTCATTTCTTATACGAGTTATTTGCTTTCTCTCTGTTTTTCTTTTGTCGGTTTGGCCAATGGTTTGTCAGTTTTGTTGATCTTTTCAAAGAACCAGCTTTTGGTCATCTTTCATATTAGGGAAGTTTTCTGTCAGCAATTCTGCAGTGATCCTCTGTGTTTTCCATTTTCTCCGCCTGTTCTGGAACTCCGATCACTCGAAAATTTTTGCTTTTGATTGTATCCCACATCATCCTCAGGGTTTCTTCATTTTTATTCGTTCTTTTTTCTGATTTTTCCTAAAAGTTGTATCCAAGTGTTTGTCTTCAATTTTCCTGATCGTGTATTCCATCATTTCAAACTTGCCTTTCAGCTCTTCTGTGACACTGTCCATTTTAGAAAACTTGTTTTTTATCTTTTGGATTTCTAGTTGTTGTTTTTGTATGATTTCTAGTTGTGAATTTACTTTGGCATTTTGTTCTTGTATTATTTTCCTTAATTCTTCCACTTTTTGGTCTGTATTTTCCATTAATTTTACTGTCTTTTCAATGAATCTGTCTATTTTTTCCTCATTTTTGCCTGCTTTTTGCTTCAATTCTTGGATAGTGCTGAATATTAGAGATTTGAATTCCCTATCATGTAGTTCTAGTGTCTTTTCTCCTTGTAGAAAGTCAACTGGTGTTTTCTTTAGGATACTGACTACAGCCATCCTGTCCTTTTTTTTTTTTTTTAATATATGTTTTGTTATTGTCTGCTGTCTTTGGGACATTCACTAATTATTTTCTTTGTTTATTGATTGTAGATTTGTTTGTTTCATCCTGCTTTTTTGTTTTATTTGGTTATGTCTGAACAGTTGATATGTTCATTGTTTGTTTTTTGCTTGTCTGTGGGCGTGATACTTTTCACTTCCTTGTCCAACGGACAGGGCCAGTTGCTCAGCTATGGTGCAGCAGGGCAAGTCCAATGGAAGGGGAGTTTTTTGGATTGGTTGTTTGTGGCACATACTAGGGCTGTCATGGAAGGCCAGGAATCAGTGCAGCGCAGGTGCCAGTAAGCTGTGCCTGTGCTGCTCGGGGTTGTGATGTTCAACATATCATGCAGATAGGAAGGAAGCGGGGAGGAGACTGTGATGTTTGGAGCTAAGATGAGTATTGGGAAGAGGAGAGAGAAACAGGAGCCAAAAATAAACAAACAAAAGACAAAACATTGCTAAGGAAGGTTTCCGTTGGAGTGGAGAGATGAGAAACTGAGAAATGGAGAAAAACAAAAAGAGAAAAAAAGAAAAAATATTATAAAAAAAGAAAAAACAAAGCCCTTAGTGATCCCACTGTTGTAGCTGTGAAGACTGGGGAAGTGTCTCCCAGGCTGCGAAGTACAGCTTGGCTAGAAGGGATAGAGATGTCACGCAGTGCCAGGTATTCAGCAGATAGGAAAAGAAGGTCAGTATAGAGAGATGTGAAACTGAGAAATGAAGAAAGACACAAAGGAAAAAAGAAAAAAAAAGAAAAAAGAAATGCCCCCAGCGATTCCATTGGTGCAGCTGCGCAGACTGGACAAGTGGCTTCTGAGCTTCGCAGTACAGCACAGCTAGAAGGGGCTCCCAAGCTGTGAAAGGAAAAAAAACAAACAAATAAACAAACAGAAGCCCCGGGGATCCCACCAGTGTGGCATCGCTGTCCGGGGAAGAAGATCTGCAGTCGAGAATTGTTTCACAGCATTTCAAGATGAAGCAAAGATTGCACAACTAGCCAGGTCTTCAAGAGAAATAGGAGAAGGTTGTGAGAGGCATGGAAGATACCAAAAGAAGCGGAAAAAAGCAACAGCAGCAACAACCAAATGGTACTCAGGGAGCCGGCCTGTGTGGTGGGGCGAATCCAAGCAGTACAGGGCCAAAGTCAGTGCCTCGCAGCCAAGAGACTGTGGCCAGTTAGAAGCAGAGGAGGCTGAGCAGGGGGAAAGAAGGGTTGGGGGTGGGAAAGTGTATATTGCTGGTTACCAGTTGTTCTGTCTCCTGCTGTGAGCTCTGTGAAGCTGCTTTCCCGTACTCCTTGTCTGCCAATTTCCAATAGGAATTCAAGATGCCATTAGCTGATAGGGGACCTCTGCACGTATCTCATTTTGCGATCTGTTTTCTGTCAGTTTCTTATTCCATTTGCTACTTGGCTGAGTTCTTTATCTCTTCATTTGATGCTTAGGGTTCCCTGATTGATGTATGTCTCTGTTTTACTTAGTTGTTTGGGTCTTTGCTGTGGAAGAATAGTGTGGTGCTTCTGCCTATAGCACCATGTTGCCTCTGCCCCAGCTTTAGGTTTTCATAAAAGCACTCTATCAGGCTGAGCAAGTTCATTTCTCTTGTTAGTTTTCTCTTATTCTGTTGGGTTTTGTCAAATGCTTTTTCTTTATTTATTGAAATAGTAATTCTTTTATTTTTTATTCTATTAATATTTTTTTTACATTAATTAATTTTCAGATGTTAAACCAACTTGGATTCCTGGCATAAATTCCATCTGGTCATGGTATATGATCTTCTTTATATGTTGCTGAATTCAGTTTGCTAAAACATTATAGAGGAACTTTGCCTCTAAATTCAGAATGAATACTAGTCTGTAGTGTTTGTTTTTTGTAAGGTTTTTATGTGGATTTGTATCAGGGTAATACTGGACTCTAAAGTATGACTTTGGAAGTTTTTTGGTCGCTTCCATGTCATGGTACAGTTTGTGAAGGATTTATATGATTTCTTCTTTAAATAGTTGATAGAATTCACCAGTGAATCCACTTTGTCCTTGGCTTTTGTGAGAAGACTTTTAAATATTTATTTAGTCTTTTAATTTGCTATAGGTCTGTTCAAAATTTCTGTTTCTTTTGAGTCAATTTCAGTAATTTGTGTCTCTATAAAAATTTGTCCATTTCATCTAAGTTGTCTAATTTTTCACATAAGGTTGTTCATAGTGTTCTCTTATGTTCTTTTTAATTTATGTAAGATTTGTGGTAACATCTGGTCTTCCATTCCTCACTTTGGTTGTTTCATTCTTCTCTCTTTTTTCATTTGTCATTCTGGCCAAAGATTTGTCCATGTTGTTTATCTTTACAGAAAATCAATTTTCGTTTTATTAATTATCTTTACTCATTTTCTGTTTCCTATTTCATTTTCTTCCAATCTTTGTTATTCCCTTATTTCTATTTCTATTTGCTTTTAATTAATTTGACCTTAGTTTTCTGTTTGTTAAGGTTATTGAGTACTCAGTCTTTCTTTTATTCTTATATTAGTGTCTAAAGCTGTAAATTTCCCCCTAACTACTGCTTTAGTTCTGTTTCATAAGTTTTGATTAGTTTTATTTTCTGTTTATTCATCTCAAAATATTTTCTAATTTCCCTTTGTGATATCTTTCTGGCCCATGAGTTATTTATAAGTGTTTTGTTTAATTTCCAAGTATTTATGATTTACCAATTTTACTTCTTTTGTTGGTTTTTTAATTTAATTCCATTTCAGTCATAGACCATACTCTATAATTGTAATCTTTTTAAATTTGATACTTGTTTTATAGCCAAGCATAAGGTCTCTCCTGAAGAATGATCTATGTACTCTTCAAAGAATGTATATGCTACTGTTGAGGGTAGAATTTCCTATGTGTGTCAGTTAGGTAAAATTAGTTTAGGTTTTCTATATTCTTACTGATTTTCTGTTTATCCTTTTTTGAAAGTGTTTACTGAAGTCTTCAATCATTTTTGTTGAATCATCTATCTCTCACTTCAATTCTCTTAATTTTTAATCCACGTGTTACAGATGAGTTGACCCTTTTATGATTATAAAATGGCACTCTTTGTCTCTATTAACCTTTTTTATCCTTCTTAAAATCTACTTTTTATGATATTATTGTAGCCACCTTAACTCTCTTATCGTAACACTTTGCATGGAATATCTTCTTCACCTTTCACTTTCCACCTCTCTGTATATTTGAATCTAAAGTGTGTCTTTTGTGGAAAGAATATAGTTGGATTTTTCTTTTTTCAGAAAGTCTGACAATCTCTTCTTTTTAATTGGCATTGTCCTAGTGGAAGCACTGGACAAACGTTCCAATAGAAATTAAAACGAACATTTTATTCAAGGAATAATTTCATTCCATATGATGGAGAACATGTAATATTCAAACAGACGAGTGCGTATTCTGCTTTGCAGGGGCAACAGTGGGGTATTTAACAGGCAGAGTAAACAAATGCAGATGACTTCACATCAAAGTGAATGCAGAGGAAAGAAGGAAAATTTACAAGGGGTGGTTAAACTACAAACTTTCTTAACATCAATTTCTAGTCTAACACAAACCTTTTATTCTTGATACAATTTGACTAAGGCAATATTTCTAAAGTGAAACATATAAATATTCTTGGTATGGGGGTTTAGTGATGGTTTGTAAGCTGAGTCAACTTAATTGGAGTCCTTAAAATGTAAAGAGTGAAGATTAAATCAGCTCTATAATAAAGTGTTTTGAAATGTAAACATTGACCATCCATCTAAGGGGAAGTGAGATGGGGCCCAGGAGTTTACTGGGTGAATTCACTGAAAGCAATTAAGATAGCAAGTTTATTTACATAAGTTAAAGCCTGAATCTCTGTACTCTTTGTGTTTCAGATGGTCAAGATTTTACAAGTGTGATCTGCCTCCTTATTTAAAAAAAAAACAAAAAACAAACTTAGTTTCTACTTAGTTACCAATTTACAAAGAACTAGCAGATTGCAGTGGGAAAATGCCAATGAGTGAAAATTAGTTTGGGAGTCAGAATGGGGATAAGGCTTGATATATACGTACATTGGCGGTGAAGTTATTTACAAGTTCTAACTTCATATAACATTATCAGTAAGGTGCCTTCTCTGGGGATAGCTACATAAACATTATTAGCAGGCACTGGGCTTTTGTTTTTCAAGCAACAAAACTTTGACAAAAGGTTGAATGATTTCTCAGAAGAGTTAAAATGAAAATCTTAATTTAATTCAGAATGGAGTTTTTTTTATTTTAGCTCTGAAGTCACTTAATTCAGATATGTCAGTGCCTCAGATTTTAAAATTCACATACACTGCGTGTTTAATCCATTTAAATTTAATGTTATTAACATGGTAGAATTTATGTCTGCCATTTTACTATTTGTTTTCTATATTCTTCTTGTATGTTTAATCTTCTCTTTTATTTTTTATTATATAGACATTTCCTAGTGTATTGTTTTAATTCTTGTGGGTGTGTGTGTTCTTAGTAGTTGGTTTAGGGATTATAATTTGCATCTCAGATTTGTACCAACTTTATTCTGGCAAAATACATAAACTCTGCTTTAATATAGCTTCATTCATCTCCCCTTATTGTGTTATTATTGACATTTCATTAAATTTCTATATTTAATAAACCCAATAATACAGTGTTATATTCTTTATACAATCTTACCACTTTAAAGGAAGTTCAAAGAATAAAGAAGAAAAAAATATTTTAATAACATTTTCTATTAAATGTCATATTTTCCATTTCTGGTACTCTTTATTTCTTCTTATGGATTGAGTTATCATTTGGTGCCATTCCTTTGCTCCATTCTTTCCTTCTTCTTTGTGCTATTATTGCCATTATTTTATATCTTTATATGTTATAAGCACAACAATGAATTTTTAAATTATTGTTTTATGTGAATACTATTTAAATTAATGAAGAAAAAATAGAAAACATATTTCTGCTGTATTATTCTAATCTATATAATTACCTTTACCAGTGTCTTTATTTTTTCATGTGAATTCAAACTACAATCTGGTGTTATCTCCTTTCAGCCTGAAGAGCTTTATTATTTCTTGTACGTTGGATCTTTTATCAACAAATACTCTATATCTTGTGAAATCTGGAAATGTCATTGTTCAGCTTTATGTATCTACTTTTTTTGAAGGATAGCCTTTCTGAATATAGAATCTGTAGTTGATCATTTTCATCTTTCAATCCATTGACTACGCATCAAATTGTCTTCTGGCCTTCTGTGGTTCTTTTTTCTTGATGAGTCTTTTTTTTTTTTTTTTTTTTTTTTGCTGTTTTCAAGATTTTCTCTTTACCTGTGGATTTCAACAGTTTGACTATGATGTGTCGGGTGTGGGTGTCTTTGAGTATATCCTACTTGAATTCAGCTACTCTTTCTGGATGTGTAAGTTAATGTATTTCATAAAATTTGGGAAATTTTGACTATTTTTTTTTTCTTATATCTATCTGTCTGCTCTTTCCTTCTTCTTTTTTTTTTTCCCCCTCTGGAACTCTTGTTATTCATATATTGTTGTGCTTCATAGTTCACCACAATCTGTGAGGTTCTGTTAATTTTCCTTCTTTCTTCTCTTTATATGTTCTTCAGATTGTATAATATTTATTGATTTATCATCAAATTCATTGATTCTTTCTTCTTACAACTCATGTCTATTATGCAGCCCCTCTATTGAAATTTTCATTTTAGTTACTGCAGTTTTCAACTCCACAATTCTCTCATTTCTTTGTAATTTCTGTCATTTTGTTGATATGCTGTATTTGATGACTCATACTTTATTTTTCATAATTCTTTAATCACAGTTTCTTTTGCTCTTAGAACATATTTATAATAGCTGCTTTGAAATCTTTGTCTACTAGCCCAATATCTTTAACTGCTTATAGCCAGTGTTTACTGATTGCCTTTTAATGTGCACGTGTACCAGTTTCCTTTTTCTTTGTATATTTGATAATTTCTTGTTGAAACTTGTATATTTAAATAATATGTTGTAGAAATACTGGATTCTTTCTCACACACCCCCAGTAAAGGTTGTTGGAAATTGTGTTTGTTTGTTTAGTGATTTTCCTGGACTGATTTTGTAAAGTCTGTTTCCCTTGTAGTGTACAGCCTCTGATGTTTCTGATCAGATGTATACATTTTTAATGTTTGCTTCTTAGGCAGCATAGCTTAGGGGTCAACCAATTATTGGTCAAAGCTTGTGTTTAAACATTTTTTTGCCAGTAAGGCTACTACCATTTTCTGATGGATCAGAGTATGATCTGTGGAACACATTTAAAGTTCAGGCAGTTTAAAAGCCTAGCCTGGCTTTTACTTTCTCTGTCCACAAGGCCTTACAGTCATCCAATGAAAAGTAACTCAATAGGGTGCTCTCCTGATTGTGTACATGACCTTATGCACGAACACTGTCATCCAAATCATCAGGAATATGTAGAACCTTATCCAAGTCCACTTTGACTATTTCATTTCCTGGACCTACTTGCTAAACTTCTGGCCTGCCTGTCTGTTACTTGTTTGCTCCAAACAGTTCGAGGAATCAGGCTAGCTGTGAGATGGGCCTTCCCTGATTGTTTGCTATTGAGATCCCTATTGTTCTGCTCCAAATAATGTCAGTCATCTCTGGCAGCTAGGATGGTAGACCTCACAGCCTGCCAGACACTGGTAGAATTCTGTTACATGGAGTTGTGGGGATGTGAGCACAGATGTATTCATCCCAGTGCATAAACACCACAAATGCCCATTCTTTTTATTGATTTTCAGTAAATTTTCTTTAATACGAGCTTCTTAATTTGTTTTATGTGTTTGGTCAGTTTCTGTAGCCTTTAAATAGCTGATTATCATCATTTTTGTCCTGTTTTATCATTGCTTTTTGGGAAATGGATGTACCCAACTCTTCACTTGGTCATTCTGGAGGTTGCTAACTTGGTCTATCAAATTAAAACAAACAAACAAACAAACACATCTTCTATAACAGCTTGAAAATGTTTTAGATCTTATAAGAAAAATAAAAATAATGATATATTTTTAAAAACTCCCCTTGCTTGTCAAGTGTAGACAACACATAAAAAATAGCAAGGATTACAGCAAAAAAAAAAAAAAAAAAAAAAATTCCTTGTAATATTTTCTCAATGCTTAATGACTTGTAAATAATTATGTTGGTTAGGCTGAGGTGGGTATTTTACTATTCTTGCTGAGCACTGGGAATTTGGAAAGTATATTAGATTGAAATGGCATACCTGTTGCTGTAGAGTATATTCTGTCTCAGCAATGCTAAAAGACAGAGCAGAACCATCCCACAGGGTTTCCAAGGCTAAAATTATTTACAAAAGCAGACTGCCACATCCTTCTCCCATGGAGCAGCTCGTGGGTTCAGACTGCCAACCTTCAAGTTAGCAGTCAAGTGTTTAATCACTGCACCACCAGGGCCCCTTGAAGTGGCATAGGAGAATTAAAAGTTGTTAGATTTTTAATTTTCATCACTGATACTTTGCACCTTTATACTTTATACTTGAACATGTGACTTTAAAAAAAAAAGTCATTTTCTATTACGGATTTCAGTAGTGTTTGAAAGGAGTTGGATTTCCAGGAGAGGAGGAATAAAGTATAGATTAAAGAGGTAAAGGCTTATAGCATTTATGAGCATAGGTTAAAATGCCTAGCTGTGTAAATTTGGGCAAGTTAATTAATTTATGTCTTGGTTCTGTCATTTATGGATTAATAATTGTATTTGCCTCACAGATTTTTATGTGTAGTAAGTCTACTAAGCATGCTGTTTCACACAGAAGCACTCAATAAATACTTACTCTGGAGTCCCTGGGTGCTGCAAACTGTTAAGTGCTCCACTATAGCCTAAGGTTGGTGGTCTGAACCCACCTGAGGCACCTTGGAAGACAGGACTGGTATTCTGCTTCTAAAAGGTCACAGCCTTGAAAACCCTATGAAGCATTTCTTCTCTGCACACATGAGGTCCCCATGAGTTGGAATTGCCTTACTGGCAACTAACAACAACAAACATTTATTATTACTATGAAATTATTGGAAACTGCAGAAAAAGTTGCTTTTTAAGTTTCATTTTTAAATATTTATATTCATATACATTAGATGTTTTAAGTAATGAGTAATTTGACATTATGCATCCACATTGTCATGCATTTTATTGCTTTTTCTTATCCATCTATCCACTCTTTGTTTAGCTTGTTTTTCTAGGCTCATCTCAGTCAATACTTCTTCCTCAAAGCTTTCCCTGACACCCCTCAGGCAAAATCATTGCAGGCCCATCTGTGTGTGCTCTCAAAAACCTGTGCATACCTCTCCCATAAACAGAAAATTCAACTGTATCTTTCTGTTAGTTTGCCTGGCAAACCAAGTTTGGAGTCTCTTGAGCTTTTTAACTTCTAAATCCTCAGTGCCTGCTCCCATAAATGCTTAGAAAATTCAGCTGTATCTTTTTGTCTGTTAGTTTGTCTGGCAAATCAAGTTCGGAGTCTCTTCGGGGTTTTTAACTCCTAAATCCTCAGTGCCTATCAGAATTCCTGATAGTTGCTTAAAAAAAAAAAACTTTCTGACTGAACTCATAGATGTTAATGTGTTAATGTCCGTATGATGTGAATAAAAATATTGTTTTAAAGAAAAATATCAAAGGTTTCCCAAGTGGCATTTTTAGGAATAAAAAATAAATAGTAGTGCAAACACTTGAATATAAGATTAAAGTAATAAGAATAAGTGCATTGTTTAGCAAAACCCGTGGAATATGTACAAACTGTTGACTTTACTAATCTAATCAAACAAGAAAACTAAATACTAATTTAACTCAGTAATTTATTAAAATAACAAAAGAATAAACTTTAAAAAGCATATGGAAGGAACAAAATAAAAACAATAATTAATAAGTTAAAAAACAACAGAAATCCTAAATAAATTCCAGGATTGTTCCTGGAGGAATTAGATAAGTCACAGTATAAGATTTAAACTACTAGTTAAAGTAAGAAACACGTGAAGAAAATTAAATGAATTTAGAAATGAGGAAGAGATTATACATTAGAAAATTAAGAAAGCATAAGGTAATTATTTGTATACCCTTATAAGAATATATTTGAATAGCTAGAGGAAATTAGTTGTGTAAAAATACAAATCACAAAAATTGACTGAAAAATAAATAGGAAACATTTAGAGGCAAAGACTAGAGCCCCCCCACCCCAAAAAAAAGGACAAGAAAAGTACCCACTCTGCTCAAGAATAGATAGTTATTATACTACTTACACTACTCAGGAGTATAGAAGAATAATTCCCAATTGTTTCATAAAGCTAACCCAACCCTGAAATAGCACAAAGAAGAATTTATAACACAAATATAGCACAAAGAAGAATTTTATAGACAATTCTCTCTTAAGAATAAACATGTAAACATCTTAAATAAAATGTTATGAAAGCTAAACAGTATATTTAAAGAATGGTAAACTGGATCAAGCAGAAATTATTAGCCAAAATATGAACACAATCTATATTATTAGTAAAGGGATTAAGAAACAATTCTTAAGAATGAAATACATGAATTTTCTTCACATAATAAATATGTTTATGTCAATCAAGCTAAAGAGCAGAATTTTACTTAGTGGTGAAAAATTAAAAACAATCCTTTAAATTCAGATATAAGCAAGGATGACTTCTTTCACTGGTATAATTGTTAGATAAATGTTGCTGTTACTGTGTGCCATTGAGTCAATTCCAACTCACAGCAACCCTACAGGACACAGTAGAACTGCCCCATCAGGTGTCCTAGGCTGTAATCTTTAAGGGAGCAGATCCTCAGGTCTTTTCTCCTGTGGTTAGCAGCCTAGTATTAGGAGCCTGGGGCTGTTTGAGGTTAGTAAATAGTAAGCAGTAAGACTGGGGAAAAAGACAAAGAAATAACAGAAAAAATGAAGTTAAAAAATCTATTTAATAAGGTGATTGACTATAAACTAAATTTACCAAATAGTTTTCTAATATAAGATAATAAGCAAATAAAATAGAAATAACCAAGATTAAGACTGTGCAGACTGTATAAAAAGAAATTCATAAAGTTCTACTGAGACACATGAAAAATGATGACTAGGAAGACTAAGTAACGAAACATTTAAAAATATCTCCAAATTATCTGTAAAAAATATACAGTTTCAATTTAAATCCGGGTGAAATATTTTCTGACAATCCATATTTTATCTTAAGGTTTATCTGGAAGGTTAAAGTTATAAGACTAGCCAGGAAAATTCTCAAAATGATCAATTATAGCATGGGTCAGGTGGTTCCCAACAGACAGAAATCGAAAACACTTTTTATAGATGCCAGGAGAAGCCTATTTAGTAGAATGGAATAAGAATTCTCAAAACAAAATCAAAATTCTCAAAAAAAAAATGTGTATGCTTCTGTATATTAGTAAATATTGTGTATGGTGTATGCATATAGATAAATTACACATGAAATACGAAGTTAAAATATACAAAACTAGAGTAATTAGAGATGAATAATTTATTGTTTTGAGGTGAGTAAATCCTTTTTAAATGTAAACACTTTGATATAGAGGACAATTTCCATATAGTATGTTGTATTAAAAATTGAAGTATAGGATGGAAAAACACTAAATAGGCAATAGATAAGTGGTAGAAAAAAATAAAGTATACATGACATAAAAATAAATATATTTGTAAAATAAAGTGAGAGAAACATTTATTCAAATTAAAGAGAAAGTTAAAAAATAGGCCAAACACTGGCCATGAGTAGCATAAGCCAACATTTAGAATAAGTCACACTTCAAATGGTGAATTAACAAATAAAAAAAGATATCCTATCTCATTAAAATTCAAATAATTGTAAATTTAAAATTCATAACATTTTGTTTTTTAAATAAGTAAAGATGAAAAATAGAATTAGAGTATCTTTCGAGGTAGTTAAGAAGGGTCCCACTGATAGCAGCTATTTTTGTACTTAAACATTCCGAACCAATAAACAAGATTTAAAAGTCTGCAGGTGGAGAACAAACATATCCCCTTTACTACTGTGATGGTTAAGATTGTGTGTCAACTTGGCTGGGCCATGATTCTTCATGTTTTAATGTAATCACTCCCATGATTGAATATACTGTGAGTAGCCTATCAGATGAAAGGGAGTCTCCTTGGGGGTGTGGCCTGCATCTGTATATAAGCAGACATTCTGGCTTTTTGCTCTCTCTGGATCCTGCGGTTGCTTCCTGTCGTCTCATCTCCCGTTCTTGGGACTTGAGCTGTCAGCTTATCTGCTGAACCTGGGATTCATCGATCTGCACAGCCTGTGAGTGGGAGCCCTGCTCTCCGACCTTCTGATCCTGGGCTTGCCAGCTTCTGCAGCTGTGTAAATTGGGAGAGGCCTCTACCCTGATCCACGGACTTGGGACGTTCTAGCCTCTACAATCACGTGAGCTGTTTCCTTGATATAATCTCTCTATATGTATTTATACACTTTACTGGTTTTGCTTCTCTAGAGAACCCAGCCTAAAACAACTACTGATAAGGAATTGACTGAAAATACTAGTATGAGAAGAAATATGGATTTACTCACTCCATATTCAACCCCATTTCCCAGTCCAGCCCTTGGTACAGCTCATGGGAAGGTAAGTCTGAGTTTGTACAGTACTAATGCTTACCTAAGGAGCTCTGTGGTACAATGGTTATGTGCTGGGATGCTAACCAAAAAGTTGGCGGTTGGAATCCACAAGCCACTCCACAGGAGAGAAGACCTGGTGATGTGTTGCCGTAAAGATTACAGCCATAGGAAACCCTATGGGGCAGTTCTACTCTGTCCTATAGGCTCACCGTGAGTTGAAATGGACTTGATGGCACACAACAACAATAATGCTTGCCTGGGTTATTGCCTGTCACAGATCCAGGCAGAGAGAGGAAGGGGACCAGAATTTACTAAGCAGGGCTTAATTAGAGACGAGAACCACCTGAGTTATGGGACAAATACCAAACCAAACCCATTGCCGTGAAGTGCATTCTGACTCATAGCGACCCGATAGGACAGAGTAGAACTGCCTCCATAGGGTTTCCAAGGAGAGGCTGGTGATTTGAACTGCTGACCTTTTGGTTAGCAGCCCAGCTCTTAACTACTGTACTACCAGGGCTCCATGGGACAAAGGGTTTATTGTAAAAAAACAAACATTACACAACTGTGGGAGGAGCTGAGGTAATAGATATCTGAAAGGAAGAGTCAGAGGATCAGAGAAGTCACCAACCAGTAGATCTGAGAACCCAGACATCAGTAGCCACCCAAGGGGTCATGAAGGGGATGTTGATGAAGACAACCACGGGAGCTATTGCTTTTGTGGGTCTGCAGCCAGTGGTTGGGTGAAGGGTATACTGACTCTCTTGGTCATCAGTGTCAGCACTTGGGAAAAAAGCTGTGCGTGGAGTAGAGTAACATAAGAACAACCTGGGCCCTGTCAGCACCTCTGTCTTTGTCTCTGACTGCATGATCTTCCCTGAGTAATGGTTTCTGATTCTGCTTTTAAAATCTCACATAAATTCTTCAATTGGACAACTCTAGCCTGTAATCATATAGGCAAAGGGATTCTGAGAGCTGTAATTCTAGCTTAACCAATTGACGATACAAACCATTGCAGGAGAGTCAATCCCCCACACACATTACCTTCTCTCAGTTCAGAAACACAGACCAAAGACTGTTGGCATCAAACTGTTAACTCACTTCTCTTTGGGACAGAGGAAGGCATTAGGCAAGCAGCCCAACATGTTTATGGAAAGATTCTTTTTAATGGACACTAAGAATGGGCAAGAGATGCTTCCCCTTGACAATTTCTAGTGTTGATGAAGGTATTTGAAAAAGATCACTCTTATATATCATTGGGGAGAGTACATATTGGTACATTATTGGAAAGCGAGTAGGAAATATGTACTAAAATTTTTAAAGCATGGGTGGTCTTTAATAGACTATTTCCATTTGTATCATAAAGATGCAATCGGACAAGTATGAAAAGATATATTTACAAGTATATTATTTGTGGCCTTGTTTATGATACAGAAAACTTGAAGTCAACTTAAAGATCCTTCAATATAGGATTGCTTAAAAAATTATGAGACTTACTTGATTGTCATTAAAAGTTATTAAGCCTAAAACATGTAATTATTTCTCTATTAGAATAATGAGTCTATAATGAGAAAAAATGGATTTATGCTTAGAACAATGCATGGTATGTGAATATGTTATAGGGTTATTTATGAGTGACAGAAATTCAAGTAATTTTTAATTCTTCTTTATATCTTTAAAGGCTGTTTGAATTTTTCCAGTGGACATGAATTACACTTAAAAGAAAATATAGTGATTTTTTCCTTTTTTTACATTTTGGGATGAAATAACTATTTGAAAACTGGCTATTCAAGTAAATATTTTGAGTAAGTGCAAACTACATCAATGTTGTGTTTGTTGGGAAAATTTTCAACACTAAGTTGAAGACCGTGAACACATTTAAACCTAGTGAAGTTTTAATGAAATTGAGAATATTATTCCTTGAAGCATGTTAAAATGGGTTTCAATATAATCTTCTTCCTAAAACAGTTTACTGTGCTTAATGGGAGCATTAGAAACCTGTTTGCTTCCTTTTCATACGAGATTATAAGAAGACGGAGCTTATCGTTGTTATTCTACTCTGCATTCTTTCTTTGGCTTTGATTCTAAGGACAGAGCACGCTTTTCATCTTGCTACAGGTATGACTCTACATAAATCTCTTAGGAAAGATCTCTATGCAGGAAATGATACGGTGGGAAAAAGTTCTTCCCCCTTTCTATGTAATTTTTCCCACTGTGAGCCTGTGATCTGACCCTGAGCTGTGTTATGAATCCTGGTTGCCAACCAACTTTCTTTTGTGAATTAAAATCCCTGCCTTCTTGCTTTGTTAGAAGCATAGACATTTAAACTATAAGGGCTTCCTCATATAAGCATGCCTGCCACAATAGCTCATCTTTTTTTCAGCTCTTTTACAGTGAATAAAAGGGCTGTTGGACTGAAGTTAAAAGTCAGATTTGTGGACAAGTATTTTCCTTTGAATTGACTGCAGTTCAAACTATCTGATTTACATTGGTTAAATATCATAAAGTACACAAACGTATTAGCTAGTAACAGAAGAATGCAAGCATGGAATTGAACTTTCTATAAACCTCCATGTAAAATGAGTGAACAACAAAGCATACTCTGCAGAGATCCACAGGGTGATGTACACTTTTACAACAGCAGCACAACTACACTAGTGTCAGTATAATTTAAGATTAGGAGCACAGATTCTGAAGTCAGGCTGCCTGGGTGCACAGTTTAGGAGCAACACTCAGCTCTGCTGTGTATCCCTAGGCAAGTTTCTAAGACTCTCTGTTCCTCATTTATAAAACAGAAATACTGATAACAGCTACCATATAGGGTAGAGTCCCTGGATGGTGCAAATTTTCTGACGTTGTCTTAAATATTATTGTTTTCTCTTCAATCATTGTGAATTAGAGCAATTTAATGTTTGCTTCTTTCTTTGTACAATGCTGACTCTGGAGGATCAAAACTAAAAACCTTGAATTTGTCTAAGTCAAGGAATAGGTGAATAATGGCTATTGGAGGAAGTAGATTTTGTAAACAGGATTTTCAGGTTATGTTTTAGGCTCCACTTCATTCCTCTGTCTTTTTAGTGGAAGTGTTTTCTGGGTTCTCCTGTGGGCCCTTATTGTTTTGCATGGTCCCTTGCCTTCTGAACAACCTCATCATGTCCATGATTTCTGTGACCATCGCTAGGTTAATGACAACCAAATTTATAATTTTTCTCCGAATACTTCCTGAGTTACATAAACCAAAACCGAACCCCTTGCTGTTGAGTCGATTCCGACCCATAGTGACCCTGTGGACAGAGTAGAACTGCCCATAGGGTTTCCAAGGAATGACTGGTGGATTCGAACTGCGAACCTTCTGGTTAGCAGCCAAGATCTTAACCACTGTACCACCAAGGCTCCGAGAGCCACACAGTGTACTATTATTCCCACTTGGATTTCTAATAGGAATCTCATATCCTGAATTTAAGTTATTACAGGGCCCTTTCTCCCACCACCTCAGCTTCATCAGTCTGTGCTCTCCCTCTAGGTCCCCCTAAGGTTCAGTTACATTCACTATTTCAGGAAATTCCTTGCTGGATATTCCCTATTTGTTTGATGAAACCTAGACGTCTTCCCTGCTCTCTTGAGATGCTACTAGTATTTTCTTATACATTAGCAAAAGACATGCTTTTCCTGAGAAACATTATTTTCCTTGGTCCAGAAAAGTGTCGTAATACATATACAAATCTAAAACAACTCTGATGTAGATGAAACCTCATCTTGTCGTCCAGTGCCCAAGCATAAGTACAACCCTGACGCTCTTATACTCATCATATGCAATTGCTCACAGTTAAGGGCAGACAAAGGCTCTCGAGGTATAAAAGAAATACTGCCACTGTAAATGAAGAAACACAATATATTAAAGTAAGTAAAGATGAATTTTAGTATTTTTATTTTTAAATAGTCTTAAAATTGTCAGTGAAAATCTATTGAACTATTCTTGATATTCCAAACTAATTTCATCACTAATCTCAAGATTATCGAGGGTTCTTATTATGTTTATGGATAAGTTAAATTATATTATAAAAGTACATAACTAGTATGACTATTGTTGAATAATTTCCAAACTTCTTACTTCCCTTTAACTTAATGGGATGTTTATTTAGAATGTAGGAAAAAGTCACTCGGATCTAAGGATCCTTCTTTGAACTGGCATTTCGTGCAGCACTGGACAAATCACTCACCCTTTATGGTTATCCATTCCCTTCTGTGTAATACAAGGGGTTGGCTAGAGTTTTTTAAGGTTATTTCTTTCTCCAACCTGCTTGCTGTCCATAAATCTTTCCATTCATCCCTGTCTCAATTCAAAAAGCATTCTAGGGACTAAGATGTAGTTTGACAGTTATGTTGTACTTTCCTCACTTATCATTATTTTCTACTTCGTTGTTCATGTGTTGTGTCAAAGTTATACCTACTTAAAAGCATATAAATTGGGACAATTTTGTAGCTATTATGACTTTAATGTTGGACCATACTTCTGCAGGTTAATTGATTATTTTATTTGAGCCATCCACTGACTTTAAACATTGCCTTATCATTCCCAGTTTAGATAAGGTAACCATGCAATTAATTATTTTAGTCAGTCACATAGGTATGGATGCATCAAAAATTTTGCATCCCTTTAGTAAAAGTAACTTTTGATCTTAGATTGTTTTTAATGTCTTTACCTAAAATCTTAAGATTGACACTTAAGCTTAATATTTACTGTATGTGTTTGCAATTAACAGAACAGAATTAGGATAATGAATCTTGCTCCAGATAAGCACCCAAGAATGCACAGTGAAAATCAAGATTCATTTACAGAGTCTGGAGGTAATGCTAATCTATCATTTGTAATATACCTTCTTGTTAGTGATAGTTGGTGCTCTCTCTCTGTTAGATCTCCTTTTGTAGTTGAACCTTAAGCTAACTTTCTGGGTTTTCGTTTCAGTTATATTCACTATTGCAGGAAGTTCCTTGCTGACTATTCCTTACTTGTTTGATGAAGCTTGATCTTTCTGTCTAACCTTGCTTTAGAAGTAGTTGCTTAGAAGACATGAGTTCTTAACTCCATTTATCACTAAAAAGTTTTTCTCTGACAAAATTGAGCTAAATTCTTTTCCTCTGAGACTGAATTCTTTGTGTTAAGTAAGGCAAGCCTCAAGCAAAATTGTGTTCATTCTCCAGGATGGCCTACTGGGGAAACACCCTGGCCTTTCTACAGTGTGGCCAAGGGCCACTTCCAAGCTCTGGGCAACTCTCCAGGGGCTCCTTTCAGCCTTGCCTTAGGCCACAGGGTTGCAACAGGGTCCTCTCCTCTGTAAAGCTGCTACTGCCCATGGTGCTTCTGGGCTTCACCTCAACATACTTAAAGCCTAGAATGCTCTCTCCCTATACCAACATCCCTTCCTATACTCCATACACGAACACCTGGGTCCTTTTTAGTGTAAGGGCTTATTGTCAGCTTAATGGTTTTAAAGAAAATTATAGCAAAGTTAAACTGAAAACTGCTGCCATATTATTTTGATCTACTAACTGCTAAATTCTGCAGGGTCAGTAAATTTTCTTCTTATCTGAACCCTCCTCTATATGACAACATTCTGGAAAAAAAGAGGTTTGAGATTTCAATTAAAATATAAGTGAGAGATAAATTTTAATGGACTCTCACACTGACGTAGTTACTAACATAGGAAAATACCCATTTCAAACACATTCAAGATTTGGGGGTAGGCAAGCAGAGAGTGAGAATATTTTTTTCAGGTAAAGGGCCATTATTTATGTATTGAAAAAGCCAATAGATTTATTTCCTAGAGTACTTGCTGTTTAAAACAGCACTCTCCCTCATAGATACGTACATACCTTGTCCCTCCACTTCTCTTCTGAATTCTATACTCTGGTTCTTGTATGGAGTATGTCTAGTCAAAATACAAACTGATGCATACTTTCCTTCTTCAAATGACAACTGAACCTTGTCTTCAAGTTACTGAGCTAAGTATAAGAGGTAGAGTAAGCCAGTGTTTTTCTTCCTTCTTTTCTTTTTCTTTCTTTCTTTCTTTTTTCTTTTTTTGGTGCTTCTTCTGTGCACATAGATTTCAAACGATATGATTTGAAATCCTGAACTACTTATACAGTTTTACACAAATTCTATGGGAAAACTTGGGGATGCCATTTAAAGCTTTTAGTCTTAGTTTTCTTTTTTTGTAAAAATAAAATTGCACCCTATCCTCACTTATCCACATGGTTAGGTTCCAAAGACCAGGTTGTTACGAGAAATTGGTGTTAAAAGAAAATGGAGTATGACCACATCAAATCAAAAATGACGGATGACTACATCATTACTGTCATGGATTGAATTGTGTCCTCCCAAAATAGGTGTCAACATGGTTAGGCCATGATTCTCAGTATTGTGTGGTTGCCCTCCATTTTGTGATTGTAATTTTCCTATGTGTTGTAAATCCTAATCTCTGCCTATGGTTAATGAGGCAAAATTAGATTATGTTCAAGAGGATTAGGGTGGGATTGTAACACCCTTACTAAGGTCACATCCCTGATCCAATGTAAAGGGAGTTTCCCTGTAGTGTGGCCTGCATCACCTTTTATCTTACAAGTGATAAAAGGAAAGGGAAGCAAGCAGAGCATTGGGGACCTCAAATTACCAAGAAAGCAGTGCAGGGAGCAGAGAGCTTCCTTTGGACCTGGGGTTCCTGCACGGAGAAGCTCCTAGTTCAGGGAAAGATTGATGACAAGGACCTTCCTCCAGAGCTGACAGAGGAAGCCTTCCCCTGGAGCTGACACCCTGAATTTGGACTTCGAGCCTACTAGACTGTGAGAAAATAAACTTCTGTTTGTTAAAGCCATCCACTTGTGGCATTTCTGTTACAACAGCACTAGATGACTAAGACAACTACGTACCTACCAAATTACATCATTACATTACTGTCAAACCACTGAGAATTGTGACCTAGCCAAATAGACACATCACTTTAACCATCAAAGCCAGCGTTACTCTTGGTGTTCTTTAACACCAGATGTACATTGTTATTGCACAAAATAGACAGATGGTAGATGTTTTACTATTGTAAATGTGAAATGTTGGATAACAAGACAGTTGATAACTGAGGAGAAAGTGTACAGAGAAATAGGATGGGTTATTGCAAGTGAATCTTATAGTTTTTAAATAATACGCCTTACATTCTAAATGTATTTCAAGATTAAGCATTTTAGCTATTACACATAGAAAAACTTCTCCATTGTAAAATGGAGACAGAGAGAAGCCAAGTTGTAGATTCTTGGTAAATTCATAGTAACTTTCCCAACACCTTTGTCTTTTTCGTCTAATGTGCTAAAGCTCATAGCTCAATCACTAACTCAGAATTTTGTCTCCTCCTAAACCCTACCCACAGTGCTAGAACCTACCTTTTAATTGTGAAGGGAGAAAAAAATCAAGTCTTGTTCTACTGCTTACTAGCTGTGTCACCTTGGACAAGCTGCTAACCCTTTCTGAAGCCCAGCTGCCGTGAAAAGATGACAATTGTATATAAGATGTGGAGGGGTAGAGAGTGAAAGAGGGACAAGATAATAATAAAAATTTATGAGGGTGTAAGGTAGAAAATGTACAAAAATGTATAAGTTGGTATATTACTAATTATGAATGTTACTAATATACTAGATAGCATACTACTAGTTTCCTTTTTAACAGTTATACATAAAAATAAAAAATAATCAGTTATGATTTTGATTAAATTGATTACCCATTCAATGAAATAGTTTGCAGTCCTTAAAAAAACTGATGGGATTACATGAAATTTTCAACTTGAAATGATGTAGTGAATGTGGAAATGTGTTTTTGATGCAAAAAATATCAAGTTAAAAACATGATGTACAGTATGATCCCACCAACATATATACAGATCTATATATGTGTGTATGTGTGTGTGTGTATGCAGAAATGCTATAGTTGGATATACTACAAAATTTTAAAGGTAATTATACAGTGTTGTATTTGTTTATTTAAAATATATTTTAATTTTATTTTTTCTTAAATAACTATACTAATTCCACAATTAAAAAAAAAAATCCCATTTAGAACACAAAACTATGTTTAAGTAACCAAACTGAACAAGATATACACCTCTTGAAAATGACAGTTGAATAACGTTTTGAGTAATAAATCCAAAATTAAAGCCAACCTAAACAACCAAATCTTTTAAAGAGAATTTTTTTTTAATTATTTACATATTTGACAATCATTCCCTTTCCTTTTGGCTTTATAGCTGAGGAGAGGGAAAAATGAATTCAGTTACAGGTGATTCATAATTCATACAAATTCATTTCTTAAGGAACTGAGCTAGCAGTTATTAATTATTAGCAGATTTACAGTACATTTAAGAATGATGCATAGCCATGACTGCTAGAAATGAATGGATCCTATCCAGACAGCATGGAAAATAAGTGTTGCCTTTATACATAAGGGAAGAGGATTTAATTCCATCATTATTACTGACATTTTTTAACAGCAATACAACTCTGCAGCAGCCATCATAATTATTGTCATAGGCTGGGAGGTTGGAGGTGGGCAAGAGTATTTTTATAGATTAATAATCTCTTGAGGTCGTGGAGTGCCAAATATGTTTCTTCTCTATCAGGGGAGAATAAGGAGGGAGCTGAGATTGATTAAACCTGAGAAACTTAGGCATCTGTATGAAGATTTTAACAAGGAAATGAGATTAAGCTGCTTTAAAACTCATTCAGCTCAACTACAGGAAATACTGCTTGGTGGCAGTGAAAACTTAATTAGTATTTGCCGTCAGTTAAACAATTTCAGTGGCTCAGAGACAGTGATATTTGTTGTTGCTGTTGTTAGGTGCAGTTGAGTCAGCTCTGACCCACAGAAACTCTATGTATAACAGAACAAAACACTGCCTAGTCCTGCGCCATCCTCACGATAGTTGCCATATTTGAGCCCATTGTTGAAACCACTGTGTCAATCCATCTCATTGAGGTTCTTCCTCTTTTTCACTGATCCTCTACTAAGCATGATGTCCTTCTCCAGGGGTGGGTCCCTCCTGAAAACATGTCCAAAGTATGTGAGACGTAGTCTTGCCATCCTCGTTTGCATTCCGGCTGTACTTTTTCCAAGATAGATTTGTTTGTTCTTCTGGCAGTTCATGGCATATTCCATATTCTTTGCCAACACCAGGGGTGGATTATCCAATAGGCAAGGTAAGCATGATGCTTACCTTGCTTACCAGATCATCTGTAATGAACAATTTCATATTTTTTCACCATATCAATGATTCTGGTTCTAGGTATGACTGGCATCTGTCTGTCTCCCAATCTCATAGCACCTTCCTATAGAATGGGTAAATTGTTCACTACAGATTAGTAAGTAAGCACAAATCAGCCCGTGCATATCCTGCTTATTGGACAATAGGGCTCTGGCCAATAACATAATTCAAATGTATCAATTCTTCTTCATTCTTCTTTATTCATTGTCCAGCTTTCACGTGCATATGAGGTCATTGAAAATACTATGGCTTGGGTCAGGTGGACCTAAGTCTTCAGGGTAACATCTTTGCTTTTTAACACTTTAAAGAGGTCTTTTGCAGCAGATTTGCCCAATGCAATGCATCCTTTCATTTCTTAACTGCTGCTTCCATGGGTGTTGATTGTGGATCCAAGTAAAATGAAATCCTTGACAACTTCAATCTTTTTTCTCCATTTTTCATGATGTTGCTTATTGGTCCAGTTGTGAGGATTTTTGTTTTCTTTATGTTGATGTGTAATCCAAACTGAAGGCTGTAGTCTTTGATCTTTATCAATAAGTGCTTCAAGTTCTCTTAGCTTTCAGCAAGAAAGCTTGTGTCATGGCATAACACAGGTTGTTAATGAGTCTTCCTCCAGTCCTGATGTCCTGTTCTTCTTCATATAGCCCAGCTTCTAGGATACAGCTTCAACATACAGATTGAATAAGTATGGTGAAAGGATACAACACTGGCCCACGCCTTTCCTGATTTTAAACCACACAGTATCCCCTTCTTCTATTAGAGCAACTTCCTCTTGGTCTATGTACAGGTTCCACATGAGCACAATTAAGTGTTCTGGAATTCTTATTCTTCACAATCTTATTCATAATTTCTAATGATCCACATAGTCAAATATCTTTGAAGAGCCAATAAAACACAGGTAAACATCCTTCTGGTATTCTCTGCGTTCACCCAAGATCCATCTGACATTAGCAATGATATGCTTGGTTCCATTCTGGTCCTATTCTGAATTCAGCTTGAATTTCTGGTAGTTCCCTGTTAATGTATTGCTGAAACCATTTCTGAATTATCTTCAGCAAAATTTTACTTGTGTGTAATATTAATGATATTAATATAATTAATAATGATATGTCTTTTTAATGAAATTTTACTTTCTTCATTATAATATCCTTGATGTCATCCCACAACTTTTCTGGTCTTTGGTCTTTAATGTTCAATGCATCAAATCTATTATTGAGATGGTCTCTAAATTCAAGTGGGATATACTCAAGGTCATACTTTGGCTCTCATGGACTTTTTAAAATTTTCTTCAGCCTCAACTTGAACTTGCATATGAGTAATTGACGGTCTGTTCCTCAGTTCCCTGGCCTTGTTTTGACTGACGATATTGAGCCTTTCCTTTGTCTCTTTCCACAGATGTAGTTGATTTGATTCCTGTGTGTTCCATCCGGTGAGTTCCACATGTATAGTTGCCATTTATATTGTTGAAAGAAGGTATTTCCAATGAATAAGTGTTTGGACTTGCAAAATTCTATCATGCAATCTCCGGTGTCATTTCTATCACCAAGGCCATCTTTACTAACTATTGATCTTTCTTCTTTGTTTCCAACTTTTGCATTCCAATTACCAGTAATTACCAATGCATCTTGATTGCATGTATGATCAATTACAGACTGCAGAAGTTGGCAAAAATCTTCAATTTCTTCAACTTTGGCATTAGTGGCTGATATGCAAATTTGAATAATAGTCATATAATATGCCTTCCTTTTAGGCATATGGATATATCCTATCACTGACACTCGTTTGTCAGTTTGTCGTGCTGTGGTGGCTTGCATGCTGCTGTGATGCTGGAAGCTATGCCACTGGTATTTCAAATACCAGCAGGCTTACACATGGTGGACAGGTTTCAATGGAGCTTCCAGACTAAGACAGACTAGGAAGAAGGACCCTGTGATCTATTTCTGAAAACAAACTGGCCACTGAAAACGTTATGGGTAGCAGTGGAACATTGTCTGACATAGTGCCAGAAGATGAACCACTCAGGTTGGAAGGCATTCAAAATACGACTAGGAAGAGCTGTGTCTTCAAAGTAGAGTCGACTTTAATGACATGGATAGAGTAAAGCCTTCAGGATCTTCATTTGCTGATGTAACATGACTCAAAATGAGAAGAAATAGCTGCAAACATCCATTAATAATTGGAATGTGGAATGTAAGAAATATGAATCAAGGAAATTTGGAAATTGTCAAAAATGAAATGGCATTAGTGAGCTGGAATAGACTGGTATTGGCCATTTTGAGTTGGACAATCATACGGTCTGCTATGCCTGGAATGACAAATTGAAGAGGAATGATGTCACATCCATTGTCAAAAAGAACATTTCAAGATCTATCCTGAAATACAATGCTGTCAGTGATAGTGATATTTGCTTCTCCTGAAAGGCTCTTTTTAAACTCATAATTTCACATGGAAAACAGTCTATGAACTGCCTGTGTTACTTTATAATCATTTGCCATTGCTGTACATTTATTTGATGATTTTTTAAATTTCTATTTAAAATTTCTTTCGTTAAATAAAGCATAAGAAGTTATTTCTTTCAGGTCAGTTCAATCATCTCCATTTTTATTATAATAAAGATGTTTCTACAAAAAAGCTAAGCTGAAAGATGAATTATATCAGTCCTTAGTCTATTTTTAGATGCATAAATGATTTCAGATGTGACTTTAGGGAGATGGTTCTAGAATAATGCCATGACCCTTATATTTAATAATGATGAAATGTAATTTTAAACCATGGACATGACAAGTATCAACTTTTCCAAAACTAAAACAATTTTCTTGATTTAGTACTAAATTTCTAACAGAATTTGAACACAGTTATTCACCCATTCATTCTTTTAATATTTATTTAGAAAATATAAATATGTTGAGAGAGATACTAAAAAGGTTTAAACATGAATCCTACTGTAAGGGGACTTCCAAATTATTTTGAGAAAATATATTATGCACAGGAGAAACAGATATCTGCTTCCAAAGGATCAGTTGATTTATATTGCAAAGCTGTGTAGTGCCCAACAAAATAAAGTTTAAAAAAAAATCATTAAGCCAACTATTTTCTTCTACATAAGTTTTTGCAACTGGCTTAAATGTTTTGTTTCCTTGTTTTCTGTAAATCTGCTAGAAGAATATTATACTATCTGAGAATCTAAACCACAAACCAGTATACTTTTTGAATGAAAAGGGGAGGTATGGGAACAGGATATTGGGGCAATATTCATAAACCAAGAGAGTCTCCAACAAAATGAGACGCATGGATACCTTACTCAATGTAGAGAATCAGAACATTACACCCATAACCACTGTTATTGTTGTTATTTATTTCTTATTAGACTCAAGAATATCAATCGGCCTCCTTTCTTTTTTGCCTCCTCTTGTTTCTATGGGCATTGACAAGAGAAATACTTAATTCCTTGTATATAATTTTAGCAGGTAAGAGAATTAAGCCAGGAGGGTGTGGTTAACATAGAGTTGGATAGTCTTTGTATTTTAAATTAAGAAACAATATTGAAATATGAATAGTAATGGTAATGATAATGATCAGAATGGTTTATTGTCCAGTTTTTCTAGTATTTCACCTCTCTTGCTATTCTTCCAGGAAGGTCAATAAAAATTGTGCAGATTATTAAGCAAATGAAAGGAATCCCAGCTCTTTTCATCTGTGATTTATTTCAACTCAATCTTCTTCAACTAGGAGTTTGCAGCGAATTGTCTCAGAGTATGTAATTGGACATAATCTCAATCACTGCTCGTCTTACTTACCTAATGCTGCTGAAATAGAAATACCACAAGTGGGTGGCTTTAACAAATGGATATTTATCTTCTCACAGTTTAGGAAGCTAGAAATCTGAATTCAGAGTGCCGGCTCCAGGGAAAGGAAGGCTTTCTCTCTCTGTTGGCTCTAGAGAAAGATCCTTGTCTCTTCTAGGCTTCACCTCCTGGGCACTCTTCATGTGGCTTGGCATCTCTCTTCCCCCACCTCTGCTTCTCTTGCTTGCTTGTTCAATCTCTTTTATATCTCAAAAGAGATTGAGTTAAGGCATATACTACATTAATCATGTTTCATTAACATAACAGACAACTCATTCCCAAATGAGACTATAACCACAGGCATAGAGGTTAGGATTTACAACACATTTCTGAGGGACACCATTCAATCCATAACACGGCTTATGTGTCTTTTTTTCTCTAATAGTGGTTTTGTTCTTTTGAACTGTTTGGTCACATATGAATGATAAAAAATTACTAATTCTTAGTTGATAACTCTCTGTCTAACTTTTTTGTTCCACAGTAGCCATACCATTTTCATTCCCACCAACAACGGATAAGGTTTCCAGTTTCTCCATATCCTAGATAACGTTTTTTATTTTCAGGTTTTTTTTTTTTTTCAATCTTAGCCACCCTAGTGCATATAAAGTGGTATTTCATTGTGGTTTTCATCTCCCTAATGGCTAATGATGTTGAACATATTTTCATGTACTTGATGGCAATTTGTGTATTGTTATGGATTGAATTGTCCCTAAAAAATATATGTTGTAAATACTAACGTCTACACCTGTGATTATAATCTCACTTGGAAATGGGTTGTCTTTGTTATGTTAATGAGATGTATCTTGAGGTAAACTCTTTTGAGATGTAAAAAGAGACTAAACAAACCAGCAGAGGAGAGATGGGTTAAGATAGATGCCAAGACACTTGGAGAGCTCCAAGGAACCAGGAAAAGAAGCTGAAGAGACAAAGACCTTCATCCAGAGCCCACAGAGAAAGTCTTCCCCTAGAGCCAGAGCTCTGAATTTGGATTTCTAGCCTCCTAATCTGTGAGAAAATAAATTCTGTTTGTAAAAGTCACCCATTTGTGGTATTTCTGTTATAGCAGCACTAGATAACTAATATATATACTTTCTTTGGTGAAATATTTATCCAGGTGCTTTGCTCATTCTTCAATTGGGTGGTTTGTCTTTTTCTTGTTAAGTTGTAGGAGTTCTTCATATATTCTGGATATTAAACCCTTATCCAATCTATGGTTCCCAAAAATGTTCTCCCAGTTTTTAGGTTGTCTTTTCATTTTGTTAATAAACTCCTTTAATGTAAGAAGTTTTTTTAATTTTAATGAGATCTACTTATCTACTTTGTATTTTGTTGCTTGTGCCTTTGGTGTTATTTCGAAGAATCCATTGTTAAAGAGTAGGTCCTAAAGAATTACCCTATGTTTTTTCTAAAAGGTTTTATGGGTTTGTTGTTGTTGTCAGGTGCCATCGAATTGGTTCTGACTCATAGCAACCCTGTGTACAACAGAACAAAGCACAGTCCGGTCTTCTGCCATGTTCAGGATCGTTGTTATGCTTGAGCCCATTTTTGCAGCCACTGTGTTAATCCATTTCATTGAGGGTCTTCCTCTTTTTCACTGATCCTCTACCTTACCAAGTATGATGTCCTTCTCCAGGGACTGATCCCTCCTGGTAACAAGTCCAAAGTATGTGAGATGTAGTCTCACCATCCTTGCTTCTAAGGACCATTTTGGTTGCACTTCTTCCAAGACAGACTTGTTCATTCTTTTGGCAGTTCATGGTATATTCAATACTCTTTGCCAACACCATAATTCAAAGGTGCCAATTTTCCTTATTCATTGCCCACCTTTAGCACGCATATGAGGCCATTGAAAACACCATGGCTTGGGTCAGGCACACCTTAATCTTCAACGTAACATCTTTGCTTTTTAAAACTTTAAAGAGGTCTTTTGCAGTAGATTTGCCCAATGTAATGCATCCTTTGATTTCTTGACTGCTGCTTCCATGAATGTTGATTGTGGATCCAAGTAAAATGAAATTCTTGACAACTTCAATTTTTTCTCTGTTTATCATGATGTTGCTTATTGGTCTAGTTGTAAGGATTTTTTTTTTTTCTTTATGCTGAGGGTAATCTACACTGAAAGCTGTGGTCTTTGATCTTCATCAGTAAGTGCTTCAAGTTCTTTTCACTTTCAGCAAGCAAGGTTGTATCATCTGCATATCACAGGTTGTTAATATTAATCTTCCTCCAATCCTGATGCCCCATTCCTCTTCATATAGTCCATCACCTCGGATTATTTGCTCAGCATACAGATTGAGTAAGTATGGTGAAAGGATACAACCCTGATGCACACCTTTCCTGACTTTAAACCACCCAGTATCCCCTTATTCTGTTCGAACAAATGCCTCCTGATCTATGTACAGGTTCCTAATGAGCACAGTTAAGTGTTCTGGATTTACCATTCTTCACAATGTTATCCATAATTTGTTATGATCCACACAGTCAAATGCCTTTGCATAGCCAATAAAACACAGCAACATGCAATCCCTCACAGTATGACAACCTGACAGATACATGGGGTTTTATGGGTTTAGGTCATACATTTAGGTCTTTGATACATTTTGAGTTAGTTTTTGTATATGGTGTGAGGTGTGGGTCTTATTTCATGGCTCTTTTTTAAACATTTCATTAAAAAATGCAATCTATCAATTGTATTTAAGTATTTGTAGATTCAGGACTGTATCTGGTTTTATCTTGGCTGATAATAACCGGTATCATGTTCTCATTATGACAGGCATCCAAAGTCTGGTTATTCTGTGGGAGGCATTGTAAATTGCCAATATCTACCACAATGACCACTGAACTACCTCCTTCTTTCACAAGAGAAGCATTCTCCTTCTGCCCCCTAGACTCCCACTCTCCTCCTGATTTTGGGACAAATCCTCTTGCTTCTATGGTCACTTAGCCTGTGCAGTCGAAAGCAAAGTTGGCTCAGGATAGGCTACTTAACTCCTATAGGCCCACAAGAGCTCATGCATCCTTTCCTTAGCCAGTGGTGGAAATTTCTGGTATCTCCCTTACAGCATTATTTTCATGATTGCTCCAGCCAGACTCCTGCCCCTGCCTTCAGAATTCTCAGAGGAAAGTAGGCATCATTCTCTATGTCCCCTTGTATCCCAACCTCTATGGAGCTGATGTCAATCTGCTCTAAGGACTATCTGGTGCATAACCTCACAGTTGCTGCAATGCTACACCTTAGTCAATATCTCCAGAGGCATTGATAAACCAGGCTTATCTCTTTGCAGGAAATCCTCAGGTCTACTGCAAAAACTCACTCAAAAGTATCCCTTTCCCATTTTGAGTCTTCTACTATATAACTTTTTTGGAGTGGGTTTGCTTGACTAGTTTCACTACCCTTTAGTAAAATGCTGCATCAATTTATTCTAATAACACTCTTTGGAATGATTGTGTATATAATACCTGTTTTCTTCAGTTTGGGACTTTAGCTAGAGTTCTTAAAAAAAAAAAAAGTATGTAACATTTTGATACATTAGCCTTATCCTTTATAGAATGTGGGAAAATAATCAAAACTATTAACTTTAATCTATGTACAAATCATGTGAAAAATAGAGTTGTAGTAAGAGATGCTGAAACAGCTTTGGTACCTCAGTTCCCCACTGTTATGCAAAATATTTAACAGCATGAAAACAACTTAATGGTCAGAGTCACTGGTCCCATTATTTCAACTCCTGGGTGCATCCATCCTAAATACATTTGTATAATCCCGTTTTCTATAGGATTCTCAGTACAAAAGGGAAATCAAAGTGCACAACTAACATAATACCATCAATATTTATGACACCATGTAAATCTAATCCATGTTGTTGAGGAAAAAATCGGCTTCTTTATAGTTCAATAGCTCTTAAATAATAAAGTTTACTTTGGATGATTAATCACAGGAATTCTGCTTACACATCTCTACCCTGATCTTTTAAATCATATCACATCTTCTTTTCATTTGGTAAGAATCTAGATGATTTGTATGCCCTTCTTTGATTTATAGTTTGGAAGTAAAGCTCTTGAAGGGCTCAGTTAACATGAAAATCAATAATGCTGATGCTTAAAGGGCTCTGTCTAGGTATATTTCCTTCTCTCCCCACAATGTTAACCAGCACATACTTTCCTAAAAGGTCTCTCCAAAGATGTTATTTGAGCATTATTATGGTATCAGGGACCAAAAGTTACTCGTATTAAAATCTAAATTGATCTTTACTTCTTGTGGTTATAATTTACCTCCAAATTATTAACAAGTATTTCTTTCCTATAGATTATTTCAAACTCCAGCCTAAAAACATAAAGAAAATTAGAATTGCAAGTAGAAATTAACAATCTGTAGAATCCATTGATGCATTTTAATACTACATTCTCAGTTGCTGGGTGCAATAGTTGAGTTACTACTCTTTGGATACTGTTCACTGTTTTATTTTTTAAATGTATTAGCTTATGATCTCTACTGTTCTATTTAAATAATTAAAAGGTCTTACAAAAACATATGTAACACAGCAACATAACAATAGTGGTGTAATAGTAAGAAAATGAGTAAATTTAATTAATTGAGGGTAGTTAATTACTCAAGTCACATTGTAGATCCACTCTTCTCTCTTTGGATGAATTATATTATGGCCAAATCTGAGAGAAGAAAATGTATATGATTCATAAATATCTTTCAATTAGAAATTGCTATCACTTTTCAAAATAAGTTACTTAAATATTTTCAAACATTCACTGTTAGGAATTTTTAAAAAAGTTTAATATGAGTTAATTATAATGTACATTATATTTATGCCTTCCTAAATAGAAAGAGATAATTACTTGTGACTATGGAATGTAAAATAACCCTTAAAAACATCTGAAGGTTGTAATTGCTCCTTCAAACTGACACTTAAAAAAATAAACAATCAAAACCTCTCTCATTTCTTTGACATATTTCGTATGTTCTCTTTTTTAGGGTAATTGAATAATTTGAGCTTCTTCTAGGGCTTCAAACCTGTTTGGAATGGTTCAATAATTGTTGATGTAAATGAGGGCATAGAAACTAAATCTGCAGCCTGTAGGATTCTGCCCCAAGTGGGAAACAAACAGCAGTGCCCCAATCAAAGATGGCGGCCGACTGTGCTGCTTTGAATGTGTGTCGCTCTCCACAGTTCTGCCAACAATCTAATTTCCAGCATGGATCCCAAAAATTTCAGGAGCCTGATGCAGGAGATTGGATTACTGGCAAGACTGTGGAGAGTGACATACATTCAAAGAGGTGCAATCTGCCACGATCTTTGAGCAGGACAGTGCTGTTTGTTTTCCACTTGGGTCAAAATACAGGCTACAGGCTACAGATTTGGTTGCTATGCAACACGTATGCTGCCCTTGTTTCTGCTGGCAATTACTGAACTGTTCTAAACCAGTTTGAAGCCCTGGTTTCTTCGCAATTCTTTCTAGGTTTTCTATAAAACTCTAAACAGTGGATCCAAGAACTGACTCCTAGAATACATTGGAAGATGTGGTATGCTTATCACTGAGTTTTCCCCTGGGATAGTAAATCATTCCTGATCCTTGATCATCCCCTAGAAAATCTTTTTCTTGGTGAATAAACAGCCAACCTGTTCTTATTTCTGCTCTTTAGAGGCCCTTATAGCTAAGATTTTTCTTAAATCACCTATACTTTCCTTCATGTGTGAAGATGCCTTTGCTTATGTAAAGATTAGAGCCTAGGAAACCCTGTGGGGCTTTCTCTGTCATATGGAGTTGCTATGAGTCAGAATCAACTCCCCTGCACACAATAACAACAACAATCTTATAACTGCATTATCTTATTTTTAGTATTTCTAAACAAACTTTTGATTTGCCTTTGAGTAATGGCTATGAACTTGGTAATAATATATAACAGTAATTTTGAACATCTATAAGCTCCACCCACTACATTGGAAACACAGGGACATGGACTGTGCAAAATCTATTCATTATTATATGTTGTGCCTAGCATTCATTCATTCATTCTGAAAATATATTTATCAAATACCTAATCTGTGTCAAACCCTGTTCTAGGGTTACAACACAGAGCAAAACAGGCAAAAATGCCTGCCCTCAAGGAGCTTGCATTCTACTTTCTACTAAGTTCATAACAGAAACTACATCTGACCCAATCAGCAGTAAGGATATCTTTAATAGTTATATAA
Organism: Trichechus manatus latirostris; assembly: GCF_000243295.1. NCBI lineage: Eukaryota > Metazoa > Chordata > Mammalia > Sirenia > Trichechidae > Trichechus > Trichechus manatus. The sequence goes on along the minus strand of NW_004444109.1, from coordinate 3,681,591 downwards.
ATAACAATGATGACTTATGGTATCTTCTTGTCCATTCTGCAAGCACTGTGAGCGGAGAATGAGATTGCAACACAGAGTATATTCTACTGAGTTGAAAATAGCTACAATTTTTTTTAACCCTGGAGACAAATCAGTAAGTAGTAAAGATACTCTGCGAGTCTTTAAATAACATACCTTTTTTTTTGGGGGGGGGAGGTTTATAAGTGTGTTTTATTCTCTATATGCAAGAACCGAAATTAGGAAATGTAATCACAGGTATGAACCACAAAATGTCCCTTCAAGCAACGTCCGACTACATATACATCAGTGGTCGAATAAGGTTATGCCTTTCAAGATCCAATTATTTTCTCCTTTGAATTTTTTGTGGATACTATGTGTTTTCACTGATGAAGGCATGCTGATTAAAGGACCAAGTCAGAATTTTTGTTAAGAGTTATGGATTTTGATATCCTCTATCTGGGATCATGTACATCCCAGTGGCCTCTGGATGATAAATCGTGCTGATATGAGTCAATGATAAAGTCTGTTTTTTAATTTCTTTTTCTTGAAAAATTGTAAAACATGAGATAAAACATGAAGGCACTTGGCAATGACTGCACTTACATTTTATTCTAGTCTCCTTCTTCTTTGCCTTTTTATTATTTTTCATGAAACTTCAAAACATGGTACAATTCAATCTTCCTTACTGCAAAAGCAGTACTCACAGCCCAAATAAATAAAGCAAAGAGATTTTTTTAATCTCAGGAAAATTACCACTACAATGCATTCTTCATTACTGCAAACAGGCCAAATAAATAAAACTAAAGGAATTTGAATCTCAGAAACTTAACCACTACTATGTATTCTTCATTATAACAAAAGCAGTACTAACAGCTAAGAGGCAGAAAAAGCTGCCCTGAAATACTGCAGAACTGCTCACATCTGTACATTCCACCTGCTACACGTGGAAGCAATGATTGGGCTCTAAGATTGAATGCAGGGCATGAATAACTTATAGGAGTTCCAATCTCTTGAAAAGTACCACTGCAGTGCATTATTCCTTATTGGAAAGGCATTATTTACTGTTCAGAAGATAGAAAAGAAGGGAGCCAGTGACACCTGGAAACAATCAATGGCATCAAGGAAAAAATGGCCACTATGACTGAAGACTGGCAATAGAATAGTCTCTCGATAAATACATTCTCAGGAGAACATAGTAACTGGGAAACATAGTGAGGAGGCTTATCTCACAGAAATAAAGGCAAACCAGTCAAAAGTTTAGAAAATTCACACATCCGGGGGCATCACCTAAGACAATGCTTAATCTACACAAAAATGAGAGTCCAACTCAGGGTTCCTGAAATTTACACATTTCAAAAGGCTCCCACCTTGAGGCTAAACGTGTTAAAATCAGGCTACCTGCTTTCCAAAGAACTCCAGAGGAATAAAAAATGGATAAGTTTTGAAGGGTTAGTAAGTATTAAACAGAAATTGCTTCTGCTACTATAGCTAGTGATATGCTAAAAGGTGTTATATAGTGTTTGGAAACAACAATAAAAATCTAAATACCACCCTGCCAGCCACGTGGACATGCCAACAAACCAAGGAGTGCATCATCATTTTCCTAAGCAATGTAAGAAACTGAATGCTAGTCTAGCACTTTTTACTCTAAGATATATACATAGCAGAGTAAAAGAGAATGAATAACGTAGACATTCCCTGCTTGGGGCACTTCATGTAGCTCTTTGATATGCATTTCTCCCTAAATCAACTTATTTCATGAAGACCAAGGTAGTGATTGGTTTTCATGAAGGTAAGGAGGGTGTATAATTAAATTTTCCCAGGGACCCATCATGTTGCCCAAGGGAAAAAAAATAAAAGTGCTAGCAATCCTCCCCTAAGGGTATAATAAAACAGAATATAAATTCCTTCTTGCTAGAGTAGTAACCAAAGTTTCCTTATTGGAACTTGGCTGCTGACATTTTTTTTTTTCCCCCCAAACATCAACAATCTCTTAGCAATGTCAGCTCCTGGTCCCAATATCCTTTGAGTCATTGAAGTTTCTGACATAAGGCAAAGATCTGCAGGCAGAGAAAATGGTGATAAGTGACTTTTGTTGAGATTATGCATTTTAAAGGGAGAAATAGGGAACGCAAATCTCTTAGACCATACTCTGTCACCAAGTCTGTGGATCTTCTATCTCAATGTGACTTAAAAAAAAAAAAAAAAAATCAATCTATAGTCGAGCATAGCAGGTGACGACATCTCCAAATTTATTATACTCTAAATCTCACAGGAAGTTCAATGGCATAGCAAAGTTGAATGGCAGCATTTTTAGATTGGTGTCAATGGGAGATGACTCAGAAATGGAAGCTTAAGAAAGATACATAGCACTAGATGAAGAGTCAGAGCTACAGGATCCAGCACAAAGACAGGGGCCAGTCCTCTCATCCAAAGTAAGAGGCCGTCGGCATCAGCATAGCCAGACATCACATAGAGTGCAACCCATACAAACACGATATATAGAGCATGCTTTAATTAAATACTGCCATCAGCAGAAACTGGGGACAACCTGAACATTAATCAGTCTCTGTAACCTCTAGACTCACAGGGAGTATATCCAGAAAAATGCGAGAAAACGTAGGGAAATAGTAATCCAGAATTGAGACATTTTGCTCAATTGACTAAGGACTCTCATTCATCCTTTATGACAGTATGGAAAAACTAGGAATTAATATCAAGTTCTCATTTTGTTCCCTCAGTAATAATTTACTGCATGTGTAAATGTTTCAGTTACCTATATCATAAAATGTGTATTATTTGCATTCCAGCATGTGGGTTCAGTCACTGCATAGAAAATAATGTCTATATTAAAATATTTTAAGGAATAGAAAATTTGCAGGTATTTATAGATGATAATACCTGCACTGATTGGATAGTCAATTTGTTTATTGACAAAACTTTATAGTGCACAAAGTGGGTTAAATGATGTAAATAGAGGGCTGCAGAGAATTTTTTTGACAATGTTAATTTTGTTTGCGTTGCAATACTCCATATTATACAATAGGCTAATTCTGATTCCAGATAAATTAGAGTCCAGATTCACATGTGATACATTCCAACTGCTACACATGGAAGCAATGACTGGGCTCGAAGATTGAATGCAGGGCATGAATAACTTATAGGACTTCCAATCTCTTGAAAAGTACCACTGCAATGCATTATTCCTTATTGGAAAGGCATTATTTACTGCTCAAAAGCTAGAAAAGAAGGGAGGCAGTGACACCTGGAAACCATGAATGGCATAAAGGAGAAAATGACCACTATGCCTGAATGAATACTGGCAGTAGCTTATTCTGGTCATAAATACATTCTCATGAGAACACAGCAAAAGAGAAACATAGTGAGGAGGATTATCTCACAGAAATTAAGGCAAACCTGTCAAAACCTGTCATAATTTTAGAAAATTCTCAATCTGGGAGGCATCACCTAAGACAATGCTCAATCTACACAAAAATAAGAGTTCCACTCAGGATTTTTGAGTTTCACACATTTTGAAAGGTTCTCACCTTGAGGATAAACACATTAAAATCAAGCTACTCCCTTTCCAAAGAACTCCAGATGCATAAAAACTGCGTGGGACACCGTATGTCCCATGGGTCTTAAAATGGTTATAATAGAGTTCAGAAACCTGATCGGAGAATGAGATGTAGTGAACATACTTTGCTAAGTACTATAGATCCTATCTGTTTCTCACTAGCTCTCTGGGTCCCAAATCTGGCCCTGGGGTTGGCAGGGGGAGGGAACGCTGGAGTCCATCCACAGCTGCCTGTCCCACTGCTCTCTCCTCAGGCAGGGACATTTAAGTTGCCACCAGAGCTGCCAAGGGGGATGCCCCACACCCTGCGCATTTCACCAGGGCCCAAGGCTGTGATTCTTCCTGCAGTGACAGCTGCTAAGCTGTCTGGGCTGCAGTGGTGGTGGGAAGGAGGAGCAGGAAAGGCTGCCTCCAGGGGAGGAAGGAGAAGCAGAGTAGGGACAGGTTGGTGGGGTTGCCTGGATGGCTACACTAAGAGCCCAAGTTTAAAAAGTGATATTAAAAAATTAGATGGGCTTAAGGCTTTTACTACTGATATAGAAAATATAGTGATGATTATCAACCATGTCTTCATTATATATATCATACCTGTATACTGATTAAATGTTTGTAGAGAGAAGTAATATACTGATACACAGATAAATTTAACATAGAACTATTTAATATCTTGATTTATCCTGAAGAGAGAAGTGGAACTGTTAACTATTGCCAAAACAACTGCTACAAGTCAAATTTTCTCAACTTTTGTTTGTTTCATAAATTCCAAAGAATTGAAAACAGGGACTAAACAGACACTTTTACACCAATGTTCGTAGCAGGATTATTCACAATAGCCATAAAGTTGAAACAACCCAAGTATCCATCAACAAATAAATGGATAAACAAAATATGGTATACAGACACAGTTGAATATAATTTAGCCATAAAAAAGGAATGAAGTTGTGATACATGCTTCAATATGGATGATCCTTGAAAATACGCTGGGTTAAATAAGCCAGACACAAAAGGAAAAATATTATATGCTGCTTCGTGTATGAAATATCTAGAATAGGCAAATTCATAGAGACAGAAAGTAGATTAGAGGTTACCAGGAGCTGGGGAAGGAGGGAATGAGGAGTTATTGCTTAATGAGTACAGAGTTTCTATTTCGTTGATAAAATATTCTGGAATTAGACAGTGGGGATAGCTATTTATTGTGAATGTATTCATTGCCACTGAATTGTACACTTAACACTTAACAATGGTAAAAATAGAAATTTTATGTACTGTATATTTTATCACATTAAAAAATTCCAATCACATGCAACAAAGCGTTTTTATAGTTATATTTCAGTAAACGAACATTTTGTTTTATACTCATTTCATTCATTCATTTGACTAATCATTTATTCAACATAGATTTGTTTTTCATCTACTCTGTGTCACACTCTCAACTCTACCCTCAGTGCTTGCAGAATGGATGAGAAGATCCCATAAGTCGCCATTGTTATCTTCATAACTAATAAAGATATCCTTATTGCTGAGTAGGTCAGATGTAGTGCCTGCTGTGATGAATGTTTTGAGCTCAGTATGAATTATTCATTTTTAGCATTTATTTAGTATTAATTTAGTTTTTACTCATATTTTAATACTGAGCATTCATTTTTAGTATTTATTTTAGTATTAAATTTTTCATATTTAGTATGAATTATATAGTACTTTATTAGTATAAATTATCACATTCAGTATTTAGTATAATTAGTAGAGTCATAGAATGCATAAATCATTTATAGCTAGAAGGATTCTTAAAAGTCATCATAAAGTCCAGCTTCCAGATTTGTAGGTGATATCTCATTATTGATATAACCAAGCATCCAGTTGCTTTTGAGAAACACAAGACTTGGTAACCTAATGGGTACAGTTTGGTGCCAGTTCTATATAGCTGTTTATTAGTGTGCAAATTAGAACTTTCCAAGTATCATGGATTTCACTAATTTCCTCACATCCTCTCGTCTTACTAACTAATTTAAATTCCAGATTACCCATGTATTATATAAAGTTTTAGTGATCCAGTGTCATAGATCAAAGCACTTGCGTAATCTTTAAGAAGACATAATGGGTTGGTCAGAATTATTTATAGACTATGCTATGCATAGCATAGCAGGCAAAGAAAGAGTTACAGACCTTTACTGAAGAAAAAACTTTCAGAATAATAGAAAAGTTAGCATGCCATCATCCACTTCATACATTCTCATGAGTGCTCTCGTATTCAACATATGAACTGTCAGAGTAATCATTTACCATGGATGTCATTGACGGATGGGTTACTCATTCTGCCTAACGGACCACTCAGCATTTCAATTCAACAGTAACTAAGCATATTCTTTACAGTTTTCAATGTTCAAACACCTAGTATATTGCTAAGTCCTTAGGGGTACTCGATAGCTCTTTGTTTATGATTTTGCTCATAAGCCAGATAGATTAGGGAAGCAGAAAATAGCCAAAAAAAAACGAAGATAAATTCTTGAATATTTTCATACTCCAATATTATTTTATCAGTGTCTGGCCACATTGGTTTGTAATCCTGTAACTCTTAAAAAAAAAGAAAGAAAACTTGTTTAAAATTCATTAGTCAATCGACTATTTAGCATACTTGCGTGTACGTCTTTATATAGAAGGTCCCTGGATGGTGCAAGTGGTTTGTCATTGGCTGCTAACCTAAAGGTTGGCGGTTCAAACCCACCCAGTGGCAGCTTGGAGGTAAGGTCTGGCAAACTGCTTCTGTAAAGATTACAGCTAAGAAAACCCTGTGGAGCAGTTCTATGCTGTAACACTTGGCATGGTCATGAGTTGGAATTGCCTCGACAGCAATGGCTTTGGTTTTATTTTTTTTTTTGGCTTTATTATATGTCATAGATAGACAGATGACAGATTTAGATAGACCTTTTTTATCTTTAACAAAAGTCCTCTTCAAGATGTTTTATATTTACTCCAAACTAATGAAAAATAGTTGTTTTATATCTTAGCCTCAATAATAAATATTATTACATTGACAACCGTGTATGTAGCCTTTAGAATGTTTAGAAGGATGATATTTAAAGCACTTTTTATTAAAAATACTCATTACTTTCAAATAAAAAATATAACATGTAAAGATTATCATGATATCGTATAAAATTACTCAGTTTTAACATGAGTTGTTAGACCATGTTTTCTTTGAAATTTGGAAGAATTCTGTGCAATCTGTGTATTTATATGGCATCCATTATCATAGTTTCTTAAGATATTCCACAAGTCTTTTTTACTCAGTATAAATAAGGAAGGGGCAAGGGCCAATATTTCTTCATTTCCTTCTCAGTTAACTAATAGATTGTAATAGATTAGCAGCCACACCTACTCACAGCCTATTTTTAAGTGGTGTAGACCTAATCATACTGATGAATGTATGAGTAATATCATTTTTAATTAGTAAATGTCATATTTAAACAGAAAAATGTGAAAATTTAAAGATGGGGAGATTTCTTTAAATGTTCCATATTTACTGAGATCTAATTTTCACTCGACTGCTAACCAAAAGGTTGGTGGTTCAAACACACCTAGAGGCACTACAGAGGAAAGACCTAGCTATCTGCTTCTGAAAGGTCACAGCCTTGAAAACTCTATGAAGCACAGTTTTACTCTGTAACGCATGGGGTCACCTTGAGTCAAAATCTGCTCACAGGCAACTGGCTATACAGAGTAATACTTGCAGAGTTTGATTTTGTTCATTAGGTTTATTATACATATTTTCACAGGTGAATTTGGACTCTAATTTATCTGGAATCAGAACTAGTCTAGGGAGTAATACGGAGTACTGCAATGCAACAAAATTAACGTTGTCAAAAAACATTCCCTGCAGCCTTCTGTTTACATCATTTAACCCACTTCGCGCGCTATAGAGTTTTGGCAATAAACAAATTGACTATCCAACCTATGCAGGTATTATCATCTATAAACACCTGGAAATTTTCTATTCCTTAAAATATTTTAATATAGACATTATTTTCTATTCAGTGACAGAACCGACATGCCAGAATGCAAATACTACACATTTTATGATACAGGTAACTGAAACATTTACACATGCAGTAAAATATAAGTGAGGGAACAAAATGAGAACTTGGTATTAACTCCTAGTTTTTCCATACTAACATAAAGAATGAATGAGAGTCCTTAGTCAGTTGAGCAAAATGCCTCAGTTCTGAATTACTATTTCCCTACGTTTTCTCACATTTTTCTGGATGTTCTCCCTGTGAGTCTAGCAGTTACAGAGACTGATTAATATTCAGGCTGTCCCTGGTTTCTGCCGATGGTAGTATTTAAAGCATGCTCCATATATCATGTTTGTATGGGTTGCACTCTGTGATGTCTGGCTGTGTTGACGCTGACAGCCTGTTACTTGGGATGAGAGGACAGACTCCTGTCTTTGTGCAGGGTCCTGTAGCTCTTACTCTTCATCTAGTGCTGTGTATCTTTCTTAAACTTCCATTTTTGAGTCATATCTTGATTTGAGATCAATCTGAAAATGCTGCCAGACAACTTTGCTGTGCCATTGAACTTCCTGTGAGATTTAGAGTATAAGAAATTTGGGGATGTTATCACTTGCTAGGCCAGACTACAGTTTGATTTTTTTTTTTTAAATCACATTGAGATAGAAGGTCCACAGACTTGGAGGCAGTGTATGGTCTAAGGGGTTTGCATTCCTTATTTCTCCCTTTGGAGCCCTGGTGGTGCAGTGGTTAAGAGCTCAACTGCTAATCAAACAGTCTGCAGTTTGAATCCACCAGCTGCTCCTTGGAAACCCTCTGGGGCAGTTCTACTCTGTCATATAGTGTCTCTGTGAGTCAGAATCGACTCTACAGTAATGGGTTTGGTTTTGGTTTATTTCTCCCTTTAAAATGAATACTCTCAACGGAATTCATTTATCACAACTTCCTCTGCATAAAGAACTTTGCCTTAATGTCAAAAATTTCAGTGTCTCAAAGGATCCTGGGACCAGAAGCTGATATTGTTAAGAGATTGATGATGTCTGGGGGGGAAAATGCCCTCAGCCAAGCTCCCATAAGGAACTTTTGGTTACTATTCTAGCAAGAAGGAATTTCTGTTCTGATGGTTTTATTACACCCTTAGGAGAGGATTGCCAGCCCTTTTATTTTTTTCCCTAGGGCAACATGGTGGTCCCTGGTGAAATTTAATTACAAACTCTGCCTTACCTTCATGCATGAAAACCAATCACTACCTTGGTCTTGATGAAATAAGTTGATTTAGGAAGAAATGCATATCAAAGAGCTACATAAAGTGCCCCAAGCAGGAAATGTCTATGTAATTCATTCTCTTTTATGCTGGTATGCATATATCTTAGAGTAAAAAGTCCTAGATTAACATACAACTTCTTATATTGCTTAGGAAAAATGAGGATGCACTCCTTGGTTTGTTGGCATGTCCACATGACTGGCAGAGTGGTATTTAGGAGATTTTTATTGTTTTCTCCAAACACTTTGTAACCTCTCTTAGCATTTCACTAGCTATAGTAGAGGAGCCCTGGTAGCACAGTGGTTAAGAGCTTGGCTGCTAATCAAAAGGTTGGCAGTTCAAACCCACCAGCTGCTCCTTGGAAACCCTATAGGGCAGTTCTACTCTGTCCTATAGTGTTGCTGTGAGTCAGAACTGATTGACTCAACCGCAAACCTTTTTTTTTTTTTTTTTAATAGTAGTGGGAGCAACTTTCATTTATCTGTTTCAATACTGACTAATGAGAATTACAACCTATCCTAAAATGAGACACACTTTTGTAAGTTTCTACTTTTGGAATTGACAACTTTCAAAATTAAAAATAAATTTACTTGAAGGCAACACAGTAAAAACTATATGGGCTTCAGAGCTGGGCAGACTGGGTTGGAATTCTGGTCCTACTACTTATTAAGCAGAGATATTTGTGGCAGATCAATTGAGGTAATTTATGAAAAGTATCTCTCCTATGTAAGAAACTCATTTTAGTGGTCCATTTATGAAACTTGAATTCCATCTTTTAACCTCTGAATTTAACATCCTATATAAAGGAGCCTTGGTGGAGTCTTGGTGGCACAGTGGTTAAGAACTTGGCTGCTAACCAAAAGGTCGACAGTTCGAATCCACCAGCAGCAACTTGGAAACCCTATGGGGCAGTTCTACTCTTATAGGGTCCGTATGGGTTGGAATCAACTTGACTGTAACGAGTTTGTTTTGGTTTGGTTCATAATAAGAAAAAAAGTTCTGCTGTGAATGAATAGTCAGGTCTCTGGGTGGCACAAACTGTTAAGCATTTGACTAGTAGCTAAAAGGCTGGAACACACCCAAAGGCTGCTCGGAAGATAGGCCTGGCGATCTGCTTCTGAAAGGTCACAGCCATTGAAAACCGTATGTAGCAGTTCTATTCTGCACATATGGGGTCACCATGATTTAAAATTGACTCGATGGCCACTAACAACAACAATAAGAGGGACAACTTATCCTAGAAAAAATTACAGAAAAAAACTTACACAAAACTCTAAGAATGGAATGAAAATAGAACATGGGATTTATAAACAGAAAGGCTACTTGCAGTTTTGAGTCTTTTTCTGCCTCTAGAAAATACTGGATGTTTAAGCCCTTCATCTTCTCTGCATGCCAAGTGTTGAAGATCAAATTGGCACAAAGTGGCTGCACATTAATGGAAAAAAAAAAGTTTCAAAGGAGGCATTGCATTTTTTAAATGTAATAATTTTAGTATTTTATATGCTAAAACCTATTAAATATCAGAAAGTTGGGAAAACTTCAATTTTCCTTCCAATAAAAGTGAGGTAAACTAATAAAGAATAGCCTATTATTATACTATTTTTACCTAAAATATGAGATTTTTGTTTTTTAACTTATGCTTACTTTAAACGTTTTTAGAAAAGTAAAATATAATTTACATATAGAAAACTACAGAAACTGTAATTGCTCAGATGTATACATTTTCACAAAATAAACACCCTAGCATAATCACCACTTAGGTTAATAAACAGAAGATCATGAGCACCCTTTTATTTATTTCCAGTAAGTATTTTCCTATTCCCCAAGGGTAAGCCCCATTCTGACTTCTTTCTCCATTAGATTAGTTTTGCCTATTTTTGAGATTCAGGTAAATAGAATCATGCAATAAGTACCATTTCATTTTTGGTTTCTTTTGATTGTCATTATGTTTTTGAGACATAATCACATAATCATCTATAGTATCCATCATTTCATTGCTATATAGATTGCTATTGTATGACTGTACCAATATTTACCCAGTGTATTTTTTATGGACATGTTTGTTGTTCCCATTTTGGGATGATTATGAATAGTGCGCCAATGATCATTCTTTTACATGTCTTTTGTTACATATTTATTGGCATTTTGTTGACTATATGAAGATACTATAACTTATTGATTGATTCTAGATATTAACGCTGCTTTGGATAATGCAAATATTCATGCAATAACCATTTGCGCGTATGTGTATCTATATACGTTTTTATTGTTGTTGTTGGGAATATACCAAGGTATACCTATGGTGTTTTTGAGCATTTCACTTATTTCACAACCTCCACAGTGCACTAGACATTGCCAGCATGATGAGCGTGTACTGATACCTCTTTGTATTTCCAAGGTGAATTTCCCTATGATTAATGAGGTTGAGAATATTTTTACATGTTTACTGGCCATTGGAACATCCTCTTTTACAAGCACATTTTTTTGTGAACTAAGTTTTTGATAACATTTAGTATCTATATTTACTCATACTTTCTTGAAGAGGAATATGAGATTTCTGGGGCAGGAACAGATGATTATTACTTATACCAATAACCATATCAGTTCTTTATGCACCATTCCTTGCTCCTTATGGGACAATGCAATGAGAGCATATAGATATGTACGTCTGCGTGTGCACTAAAGAGGAGTTTCTTACACCATAGAAGAGGAACCCCGAAACTAGGAGTTTATATGTATGCTGTCCACCTGCCATTCTCCTCTTCTAAGAGATGAGAGGAATTTAATCTTCCTGGCAGCACAGCAGTCAAGCAGTTGGCTGCTAACCTAAAGGTGATATCTTCGAAGTTTGAACGCACCAGTTGCTCCGCAGGAGAAAGATGTGGCAGTCTGCTTCCTTAAAGATTACATCCTTGGAAACCCTATGGGGCATTTTACTCTGTCGTATAGGGTCACTACAAGTGGGAACCAACTCCGTGACAAAAGGTTTGGCTTTTTGATTTTTTTGTTTTATTTTATTTACTATAAACAAATTCTCTTTGTAACAGAAATGGGAAGTTTTTGAACTTTCAGCTTTTGTTTAATATAAATAAATGTCTGGGTAAGACAAGCGTCTTCAGATTTACAACCCCTGGGATACTTCCATGGCTCCAGGTTCTTCCTACTTGGAAATGTAAGCACACACCTCCAAGGAGTCAAATCTTTCTGAAGTTCTCACTATCTATTCTGTCATCTTTTAAGTCCCAAGTCCTGACCATCAATCCAAGTTTTAGTTTTATTTGCTCAGAAAGCTGGTATCTTTGCAGAATCAGGAAAATACTCATATTGCTTCCCAGCAGGCGTATACAAGTTCAACCTTCCTGTGGGGCTCCGAAATCTGATGTTTGTCTTCCCAGCACTCTTTGACTTCACAATATCCCGTTTAGCTTCTCAGCGTTTAGGTTTCGTATTATTTATAAATCAATAAATATCTTAAGGGGGAAAGTGGCACTGAGACCAGCTAGGGACAGAAAATGCCTTAAAAAACAAGCTATGTTAGTTAAAATTTTTTCTAGAGGAAGAATGGTGTCAACCACAAAACATTGTTTACATCACTCACCGTTAACATTTAAGCTGCTTCCTCCTAATTTCCCCACTTGCTGCTATTTTTCAGATCAGCCAATTAGAACTAGAATCCTGGGCATGCTCGGTAAGAGACCAGGTTGACCGCCAAATGGCTCCATCCAGTAAGTATTACCTAGGAACCAAAAGTCCCATGCCAAGGAACCAAAATCACCGGATATAGTAATCAAGCAGTGACCGAGCCTATTTCAGAAGCAAGAAGTCCATCAGCCGCTTACGTGCGAAATCGTACCCCGATCCTTTTTTGAGTAAGTATGAAGTTAATGAATATGTATGGATTCCCCTTTCTCGTGTGGTACAAAACTTCCCCCAGCCCTTTGTTCGGTGAGGGAGTGCTTTGGGACTGACCCCCATCTGCTTACTCGCTGCAAGTAATAAACTATGCCTTACTTTAAATCTGCTTGACTCTTAGTTATTCTTAACGAGAGTACAAGCGGTGAACCCATTGCGTTCCGTAACAGCACTAAATATCAGTTTCACTTCAGTGCATTTTCCTGTCTCACTGAGATTATGGTCCCTTAAGTCTCGGTTGCCTTAGTAGCTCCCTGGTACTTTCAAAAGAAGATCTTCTGTTGTTGTTTTCTTTCTTTTTATTTTGATTTGCTTTTTTTTTTTTAATATTTCATCCATTTTTTCTGGTTGTTCTTGGAATTAGGGTGTGTTTTTCAAATACTAGTCAGTCATAGTCAGAAGTAGAAGCTACTTTATACTTATTACCATTTTTTGTTTAATTTGATTTACATCTGCATTTATCACTAGGAGCCCTTGTGGTGAGGTGGTGAAGAGCTCAGCTGCTAACTAAAAGATCTGCGGTTCCAATCCCCCAGCTACTCCTTGGAAACCCAATGGGGCAGTTCTACTCTGTCCTATAGGGTCACTATGAGTCAACTATGAGTCGGAATCGACTCAACGGCAACAGTTTTTGTTTTTTTTTTAAATCACTGGACTGTAAGCTCTAAGAGAGCAGGGGATAAGTCAATTTGCTTATCATGTTACCTCTGGTTCCTAACATATAGCAGACACTTGATAAATACCTTTAAATCCTCAAGCAACACACAAACATACCATAAATACACAAGGATAAATCAATAAAATTCAGCTAGCTATCAAATAGGTGTTAAATTGATCTAACTTTAATTGATTAGTATAAGTTAGTTAAGTAAATTTCCTGGAAAATTATACTCCAGAAATTAAAGGGCAAATCTGCATACATTTTTAATGAATTTTTTTCAACAATCCTATTAAAACTCCAAGTACATATTGCAGACGCAATAGTTTTAGAAAGATTTTTAAATGAAAAAAGAAAGCAGAACATGCACTATGTTTCTAAAAATACTTGAAATTCCTGTGTGGAAAATAAACTAAAAAAATAGATAATGAATAAGCATGGCTGTATACGAGTGGTGATATTAGAGACAAATGTAATAAAGTTCAATAACCAATTAAAAATTCAGTTAAATAAAACTTGTTTTTAAAAGGCATGATTAATAGAAGCACATTTAATGATTAGTCTCTTAATAAATGAACATAATACAAAAGTTAAATTTCCATAGTGAATCCTCAATTCAGTATGCAATATTAATTCTCTGGTAAAATTCTCATCTTTCATATATGACCTAAATATTCTTAATAGATTATTTCATAAACTGATTTATCCTTTCTTTCTGAATCTTAATATCTAAAAATCAGTCCCTAAAATCTAGTGTTCTGACATATTGTCTACTATTGTCAAATTACTCAAGGGAAAAAAAAAAAAAATCTATGAACACATTGGCTTAATAAACTTTCTACTCATGGTATTTTCTCAAAGGAAATCTTAAGTCAAGATTAGGTAGACCAGTGACACACTCACACAGCACTTATTATCATCCAGACAGTAGAAATAGTAATTGTTAGAATAATAGCACCATATGGAAAAGGAGAAATAAAAGTTTATAATCAATAAGATATCAAAAGTAAAATTAAGCTAATTTTATAAAGGATTGAGATTGTTTAATCATTTTACTGAGTTCGATGTCAGGATGTATCATAGGGTCATACTTAAATTTTCTAGAAGATGAATAATATTTGTTGTAAAGATAGATAATGCAATTAAAAAGAATGCATTTGGAGCCAGTCAGTCTTGGGTTTGAATTATGGCTTTCCAAGCCATTATGGTTTGACCTAATAGTTGTTGTGTTGTTGTTTTTTTTTTCCCCCAGTGTCTATAACATGGTGCTGAAATTATCTACCATTTAGACTTAAAAAAAAAAGATAAATCACCCATAATGTACTTATCAGAAGTTCAGGCTCATGCTAAATATCCAAAATATGTTGTAACCCCCCTCCTTTGTGTTGATATTGCTAATTTATTTTTTTCTTTTTTGTACAATTTTTTATTCATTTTAATATTCATCTTTTAATCACCATCTTAGGTCTATAAGTTGAAATCTTTTCTACTGATTTAGAACAACTCCCTCTAAAAAGTTAAATGTTGTGAAAAAACATGGAATGTAAATAAAGTATTTCATTGAAAAAAAGTTAAAATAATTTTCTTGACAAGGAACTAAATGATAACAATGTGCTATTACCAGGACTGTGACCCAGTGCCTGGGTCTCTTGAAGTTTCAGGAGAAAATGGTGATGATGGAGTTCAGCCTGGCTTGCAGAATTTCAGGGAGCTCTAAAAGTGGATAATACATACTGTCTTAAACAATGAAAACAGACAATATAATTCATTAAATGCAGCTCCAAAAAATGGAATTTTACAAGTCTAAATCTCAACTTTATTCCCTTTATCATGACCAATTTTCATTACTATTAGCCTGCCAAGAACCATGTGGAATCGACAAAATGCACTTTCAGCCCAAGTGGCATGTTTTAAAATACAAGGATTCACTTTGGAGTCAGGACTCAGATGTGGCTTTTTTACTTAACTAACCTCCCAATGCTCTCAGGGTGGTGCAGATGATTGATCTTCTACTCTCAGGGTACTGAAGTGGATATTCTCTTGCTGATATCAGAGAGACCTCTACTTCTTACACCAAGTTCTTAGACGTTCTTTGAATGGCCACCAGCACAGGCTGCTCAGGTGCTCTGCTCAGGTCCTGGGTGGACATGGACAGCACTATGATGGCTGAAGTAGGAGGGTAGGAGGGAAGAGGGAGTACTTCTCTGGTATTAGAGATGAATTTCTTAAAAAAGCCACAGCCAGTGTTAAGCTCCTCTTAGCCTTTTTTTCCCCCATATATATATATTTTCCAGGAGTGTCCTTTTTTGTTTTTTTTCTCCTTGAGTTGCCTTTACAAAGATCTCCTTCAATATTCAAAACGTTAGTTAGAACTGGAACTGAAGGAAGAGAGCTATGTAGGAGAAGAGAATAAAATAAAATAAATGTTACCTTCTCACATTTATGTATAGAGAGAGATTAAGTCTCGCTTCTCATTGAAAAATATTGCTA
>NW_004444109.1:3661352-3664631 GCF_000243295.1 Trichechus manatus latirostris | reverse complement strand
TATATATATAATATCACACTAAAAAAAATCTTTGCATACATTATGTTACTTAACCTTCAGAACAACACATGGAGGTAGGTACTACTTTTTCCACATTACAGATGAATAAAGTGAGGCTCTGAGAAACTGAGTAAGTTGTCATATTACTACTAATAGACAGGCTGGCACTCTAAGCCAGGTTTGTCTGACTCCAAAGCTCATGCCTCTACCAACAAAGCTGCGTTGCCTAAGATAGGGTCAAATCTTTCCCTAGTTTTTTATAATTTGCCTAACTCTCATCTTTTTTCATTGATGCACCTCACAATCTCATAAAATAAGTATTGTATGTATTATTAGCATTTCTATTTAACAGAGAAGAAAACAAGGACTCAGACTGTGTAAGCAACTTGCCCAAGACCACAGAATGAAGAAGAGGCAGAATCAGAATTGAGCTTATTTATTTAATTATTCTGAATCATCTACACTTGTTGTTGTAAAATAAACCTTTAGACTTTATGAAAGCTTTTCTGGAAACAGAATTTGAGATGTTAACTATTTCAGAAAACTTTGAAAAATGGGCAAGAGATACCAACCAGTGTGAAATCCTGGTAATGAAGCCAAGAAAGCAACTGCAATATGTGATAGGCCCTGTGGGCAACAACTGCTTTTGTTTTATAAAGTACATTTGCTATGTGAAATCACTCTGGAAGAGGTTACTGGCATCTTTTATTCAAGTCAATTCCATACATAATATATAGTTTATGTCTACCATCGGAGGAGAATAACCACATAACAGTACCTTAATATGTTCATTGAATCTGTCTGCTAAATGGCAGGGATCGTTTGTGAGTTGACTCGACAATTTCAATTGTCACAGTCAACTGCTGACTCATAGATAGTTGATATGATCTCTTGTCTTAGTGGATTGCATTAATAATGCCTGGTGCCTTTTTCATCCCTTTGACATACCATATAAGATTTAGCCCATTGCTTAGTAACCGAACTGAAAAATAAATCAATTTCGTACAAGAGTTCTAGTGATAGTATCTTATACTTCCACAGGATGGTGGGAAAGTAAGGGAACTCTATACAGTTATTTTATTTAAAGCTAATAGATAAAGACAATATGGGAACAGGGGAAGGATAATTATTGTAAATAGTCATCAAGAATTTTGGAATTTTTATTTTGTGTGTACAAACACATATTTTTGTATTTGAACCGACCATTGATGTATCTTTTTTGGTGCAATTATGCAGATGTATTCTGTATTTCAATCTGATTTCATAACACCAGGAAGTTCTTACTTGAATCACTCTCACTAGCAATTTGGCACGACAACCCCTTGTCATCCATTTGATTCTAACTCATAATGACCCTATAGGAACAGAGTAGAACTGCCCCATAGGGTTTCCAAGGCTGTAAATAAGGAATCACTGAGCACTTTAACCACTGTGCCACCAGGGCTTCTTGGAATGACAACAATCCATTTAAAAACAACCTATTATCCTGCTCAAAGATAACACGATTATGTAATTTTGTTGTGTAGAACCAGATCCTTTCTATCTTAGAAGACACAGATGTTATAATTACCCACTCATCTTGGTTCAAAGACTATTATAATTCTTTAAATTGGATTCTTCTGCAGAATACAGAGGTTGGAAAATTATTTTCTGATCGAAAAATGTGAAAAGTCAATTTACTGACTTTGTACTCTTTCTTTGATGTCTAAATATTTATAGTAATGTTGAATGATTCCACATAAAGTACTTAATATTAGCAGTGTTTAGTGATTATGTGGTTTTTTGTCATTATAAAGTGTTTAGAAATTGCAGGTATTTTGCACAGCATCACTCTGAGATAAGTCAGTATTCAGGCCACATCTTTATGCATTCCAGAAAAATAAACCAAATGAGGGAAGCCTGTCAATGTAGTTTACCATGGTCTATCTTCAAAACAGATATGAACTGCTGCTGCCATATCAAGCATGTGCAATCCATACTGATCTTTGAAACTGCTGCAGTTAGCAATACTGACTAATTTTAAGTACTATGATCTTCTTTTTCCCCAATATGTATATGACACAGATGAGTTTTCCAAGGTGAGATTCTAGAGGTCAAGGAACTCCTTAAATGCATCATCATGCCCTGGTATATTGCACAAATCCTTACCCATGGAGAGCCTCCAGCAGATGTAAGTTTAATGAATGAATAAATGTTATTAAGACGATTTTTAAATGGAGTGGCCAAATAAAACAGTTCCAAATGCTCTAATTTAATCTGACAAGCCCTTCCTGTCTATACAAATCTGATCTAGGGGGAATCAGAACTTTTAGGCTTGACTGACATCATTGGCTTCCCCTCCTGTGAGCCAGTAAATATTTATGCTGAAATGGCTCCTTTGCCCTAGAAGAACTGAGCAGATTATAGGAAAAATATCTCTTCCAATTCAGTATCAGTAATGTTTAACAATATGCAGCAACAGCTAACACCTGGGGCCAATAGGGTCAGCAACTTTCCCAAACAGTTTTTGCCTATGATTGCAATTAAATGACTACAGTCCCTAGTGACTAATTCAAGAGTAGAAAAAAAGAAAGAAAACTATATTTAATTCCATGAAATAGATGGAAGAAAAGGGGGAAGGAGAGAAGAGAAATAGAGATAAAAGAAGGGATAAACATGGTAAGATTACTATAGTGTTAGATACTGGTTAGTGGCAACTTGCTGCAGGTTAACTCTTGTGTTTTTTCAAATATGTTCCACAGACTATAAGACTGAGAGAAGGATCAGAGTGAGAAGTAGTAGCCTGATGGGTAGATCCATGCCTTCTTCTCCAACTTCTTCTTTAGAATAGGATATTTCTATCTTTACAAGCCTCATGGTCTTTCTACAAGATACTTCATGTGAAGAAAGAGTTGTCCTAATTTTTTTTTTTTTAAGTAGGAGAACAGAAATGTGTTGTCTCACAGTTCTGGAATTTAGTAGTCTGAATTCAAGAAGTCAGCAGGGCCACATTCTTTCTGAAGGCTTTAGGGGAAGCTTCTTTCTTGTCTCGCTCAGCTTCTGGTAATCCCAGGTGTTCTTTGGAATATAGATACAGTCTTTCTCTCTGTGTCTCTTCTCTTTTTTGCTACTTAAAAAAATATATATATATACAATGAGAAAGAACAACAATGAATCTGTGAAGCATCTCATAACATGGATAAAACTGGAGGACATTATGCTGAGTGAAATAAGTCAATCACAAAAGGACAAATATTGTATGAGACCTCTATTGTAAAAACCCATGAAAAAGTTCACACA
>NW_004444109.1:3658714-3660175 GCF_000243295.1 Trichechus manatus latirostris | reverse complement strand
TTTTTATAATCCCCTTGTCTAAAAGAGGACCCTTGGTGGCTCAGTGGTTAAGAGCTCAGCTGCTAACCAATAGGTCGGCAGTTTGAATCCACCAGAAGCTCCTCGGAAACCCTATGGGGCAGTTCTACTCTGTCCTATAGGGTCGCTATGAGTTGGAATCAAGTCGACCACAACGGGTTTGGTTTTTTTTTTTGCTTTGTCTAAAAGAAAAATAATAGGGAGCAAAGAGGTAAGGATTTAAGCAATTATCTTCATTCTACATTTGCCATATCCTGTATTTCAGTCTGTAATCCACTGCCCACTAAAACAGATATTCAGAAATGGGTCTATTATGGTTCCCATTTCTATCTCCAAAATCATCACCTACTATACCCCCTGTTTTACTGACATTCTTCCTAAAGTGGAATCTTCAGTTTTTTCCTGACACACTCTATGCTTTTCCAAATATACAACTTTGCTCAGCTATTGCCTCCTACTTCCTGAAATGCTCTTAGTGAGGTTTTTAACCTGTCAGATTCATATCCATCTTTCAAAGTTCTGACCAAATGGAAACATATTCCAGTGTCCTTCTCACTCTTCTTATCAGGGTGGGAATTTTCCTTCTCCATAGTATATGATACAAGTATATAATATTTTATGTATTATATCATATAGTTGCTTTTAATTTCTTAAATCAATTATAAAATTAGTAACACAGTATATTGGTGAACAGAGAATGCTCTGGGGTCAGAATGCCTCAGCTCAGATCTCAGTTTTGCCACCTACTAGCTGTATGAACTTGGCTAGTTACTTAAACATTCAGTACCTCAGTTTCCTCATATGCAAACTGGGAGCAAAAATTATACCTATCTCAAAAATATGTTGTGAAGTTTAAATAAGAGAAAGCAAGCAAAGGATTAGAATATTGTTTTATTCATACTAAGTGCTCCATGAAAGCTACCTATAATATTATTATTATTTGATAGTTATTTGAATGTGCATTATTACTCCAAAAGGAATGCAAGGCCTTTGTACACAATGCATGTTTGCCCCTATTATTATTTTTTTTTTAAAGCAAAAAGAAAGTTTTATTCAGCATATATTCAAAAGGACAAAAGTGGGAAGTGGACAAGCATGCTGCTAGAGCCATGTCTGCCCAAGTCCAAAGAATATTACAGAATAGGCAAGAATTGGAAAACGGACAAGCACGCTGTCACAGCCATTGCTGCCCGAGTCCAAAGAAGGTTACAGAATCATCAATATATATCAACATCACAGAATGGGTAGAATCATTGAAATCGTCACCTTTTCACTGATTGGCTAGAAATTGTAATCTTACATTTTGAATCATCTTTCTTAACAATCACTGGTACGGGTTTTAGTTACGAAAGTCAGGAGGGTCTTCATTGGTCCAACAAATTGCTATTCACTAAATGTTAAAAGAAAAAGACAAAAGGTGAGAAGTCTTTTGGGTTAGGTTTT
>NW_004444109.1:3656894-3657874 GCF_000243295.1 Trichechus manatus latirostris | reverse complement strand
GTGACTGACAAATTTTCTTAAAGATTTCTCCAATTCAACTATACCACAAGTAGGAAATAAAGCTACCAACCATATCCTGAGTGTTGGACCAATGGGTTCTCTTCTGACTTTCATTTTACAATGTGTAACAATTTAACATCACCTCCCCAGTATTTACTAGCATTGTTACTATGAATACTTAAAGACAATCCTAAAGTTTCCAAAGTGCATTGTCCACGCATTGGTCAGGAATCTAAACAAGAGACTGCCCACACAAATCACTATTAGTTGGAAAGGAATCATCTAAATTAGAAGCGTATCTACACAGAAACATATATCCATAAGGAGCACACAAAGTTTGTGTAGAAGAAACAAACTATAGAAAAATTTACATGTGACAAGTTTTCATTAGACAACTAATGATTAGCGAGATAATACAGGATGAACCTTTCCTATAGGAGGTCTTCAGTTAGTCTGTTTAAAACATACTAAGTGTTCTTCCCAAGGGCAAGCTGCCCCTCCTTGGTTTGCCTATTAACAGTCATGGGTCACTTTCTCAGAAGCAGAAATGGAACCAAAGGTAAAACAGAGTCTGAGCCATGAGGTCTGTCTCCTCTGAGAATCTGGTTTCTTTAAGGTACATAATTTTCTGCATCATAAGAGGGTGAAAGTTTGATTACAAACATTACACAGGTATTTCATACGACATTGTCTTAAATACTGTTTAAACTAATTACTAATTTACCCTAAACATAACTCTCAGTCTGATCTTTGAAGTTAATTTCCTGAAACTGACTGAACTCTTCAAAAAAAAGCTCAATACCCATAGCAAAATGGTCTTACTAGCTCATGTGGACCATTGTTTGACTCAAAGTATCTTCAGGAAACAGTTTTTTTCTCAAAGCTCAAGGTTCAAGAGGACACCCAAAGGCAAATATCCTGTGTGGGTTGCCTCAACCTCCCTGAAAGCCAGAAATCTGGATTCCAGGAGAATTATATAC
>NW_004444109.1:3636084-3654794 GCF_000243295.1 Trichechus manatus latirostris | reverse complement strand
TACAGGACCTTGGAGACTGGGAGGTGGGGAGGCCTGACTGTGCCCTGCCCTCACTCTCTTGACCTAGGGAAGACATTTACATAGGTTTAAATTGATGGAGGCATTTTGAAAAACAAAAGATAGCTAATTTCTTTTTTACTGTTCTGGAACTGCTACTTTAAGACAAAACTGTCCTTTTTCCTTAAATAAAACACATTTCATATAATATCTAGCTTAAGTTACTTAAAAAGGTTTCACTTTTAAGGCTGACATAGTATAAAACATAAAGATCTTAGTGTACTTTTCAAACAGACCAATTTATATCAAAGTTTCTCCAAGTAGCTATTAAAAATCTAAATCATAAGACAGACACAAGACGCTGTTTTTTCTGGATAAAGAAGGAACTGAGGTTCTATGACTAGCCTTACAAAAAACAGCAATTCTTAGCCACAGCCACCAATCTAATACAAGACAAACTTAGACACAATGCTCTAGACCAGAAGCAAGCTCTTAGAACAAAAGGAGACAGAAAGACCACATAAACCCACCGGATAATACCACACAAAACAAGGAAATAGGTATCCTAAAAGTGTATATAGCAATTTTTGGTAAGATAGACTCAATTCAATGGAAAAAACAGGCACAGAACTACCACTTCTTCCTTATATATCAAAACACAGGTCAGGAGCTGCCACCTCCGCCTGAGAATTTGGCAAAAACAGGCAAGAGCTGCCACCTCTCCCTGAGAATTTGGCAAAACAGAACACTATTTTCCAGGTTTTCTCTGAGCCACAAAAAGTTCCGAATTTTACAGCTTACAGTGACTCACAGCTCTTTGAAAATAGAATTACCTCTTCAAGCGCCCAAATCCAGGCCTAAACTGCAGTTCACTTAAACAGTTACTAAATGTCTCTCTTAACCAAACAATCAAGCAAAAATCTAAGAAAGATTCTCCTTAATCAATCAACAGGTTTTTCAAACAAATATGCCAAACAAAACTTAAGAAAACATGAGAAAGAGAACAACAAAGAATAAGCAAAGTTTCGTTTTCAGAGAGCACTCACCCCATCAATGTCGAAGGGACACGGAGTGGGAACACGTCGTGGGTCCAGAAGATAGGACCTTTCTTTCCCGGCTTCTGCTCCGCAGTCCAGGTCTCTTTGAAGTTGACTGGATTCGTAGCTTCAGCTCTTTGATGACTAAGCCATTAACTGTTGTAGGGGAAAAACATCACAAAGTTTAGTAAAGCAAAAAGAAAGTTTTATTCAGCATATATTCAAAAGGGCAGAAGTGGTAAGCAGACAAGCATGCTGCTAGAGCCATGTCTGCCGAAGTCCAAAGAATATTACAGAATAGGCAAGAATCGGAAAACGGACAAGCATGCTGCCACAACCATGTCTGTCTGAGTCCCTGCCCCTATTTTTCATACTGTACAGAATATAGGCAAGTGCTTGGTATGCAGTAGATAATCATTTGTGTGTGTATGTGTGTTTTTAAACTAGATTAAAATAAATTAAATCAATGTCTGTTTTAGAGTTCCTCTGTAATAGTCTTGTAATTTTTGTTTTTCTGTCTCTCTTCTGGATTTCCTGATGTAGTTCCAACTTTGGTGATTACATTTGGTTTATCACATTCCTGCTGCGCTTTAATTGGAAATTCTGTTTTCCTCTCTCCTAAAAGGATGGAAAGAGTAGGAAGGATACCATCATTCTACCCATAAGTGGCTGCATTCCAGTGTGAGAGAGAGTAAATTAACTCCCTTCACCCCTGCCTAAAAGAGCTCTGAGGAGGCAATATATGCGTCTTGTAAATGAAAACTCTTTGGGAGTTTTCCCTCTCTTGGTGCAATAATCACAATGGCTAATATACATTGAGAGCTTACTATGTTCATGTCTCTGTGATACATTTCTCAGGCATATTTTATATGAATCCCTTCAACAGTGCTAAGAAGAGGGAGGTATTATTATCCCCCTTTTCCAGAGAAAACAATGAACTCAGACAGTTTACCTGACATGCTGAAAGTTAGAAAGCTAATGATCTAGCAGAATGTGAATCTGAAGACAATTCTATTTGACTCCAGAGAATCTTGTTCTTTGTTAAGCTGATTCTTTATATACTAATATCAAGAGTCTTCCTTTAAGCTCAGTATACTTTTTTACTAATAAAAAATATTTTCAGTGACTTATAGCTCAGACCCTTTGCTGAGAACACGTTAGTAAGAGAAAGAGCATTAAATCACTTAAACCCTGACTTAAGTGGACGGAAAAGTACATAGAGTATTGCTGTAGAATAATAAACTATTAATTGAGAACTATGTTCTCCAGGATTTCTTTTTGTCTTTTGCCCTTCCTCCCATTCTTCAAAACCCCAAAGCTGTTGTGTTGTAGTAATCTGAGATTTTGGGTTTCAAAAATGTAAGCTCTGAAGAACTTAGCTCATAAAGTTTATGCTACAAATTCTGTACTAGCAAAACCTTATGAAATTTCACGATACCACAACCAAGGCTGGATAAAATTCTCTGAATTAATCTGGGCAAAACTTAGGAAGTGGAGAATCAGACAAAGGAAAGAGGAGACATTTAGGTGGATGAGTCCCCATAAAGAGATCTTATGCCTTGTCCATGCTCTGTTCAGAGTTCCAATGTGGTGGGTGCTAGAAATCTCTGATAGGATTGGAGAACACATAAGAGGACCTAAATAACCTACCCTCAGAGGAGCACCTTGGAAGCCACAATTTCCACATAGTTTCCACACAGAATGATGAAAATTTAGAAGTAATGGCAGCATGAGGTATCTGGACAAAATACTGAAAACAGTCCTATGAACTTTTCATGTGCCTCAGAGTACTATACCAAAAAAAAAACAAACCCATTGCCATCAAGTCGATTCAGACTCAGAGTGACCCTACAGGACAGAGTAGAACTGCCTCACAGAGTTTCCAAGGAGTGGCTGGTGGATTCAAGCTGCCAACATTTTGGTTAGCAGCCAAACGCTTAACCACTGTGCCACCAGGGCTCCAGAGTACTATAGGGAGCAGCAAGTATTCTACCTTATTCTTAAGAGAAGCCATATATGTTATGAATAACTGTGACACCAGAAGAGGCTTCACATTCAGGGCAGGACCATTCTGCACTCCTCCGTAGAATGAAAACAAAAGTCCTTCAAGGAACAAGAAGGATTTGCAGATAGCAATGTCGATAAGGGAAGAGCACATGGACCAACTGCCAACAATCCTCATAAATTGCTACTCCATAATCCCCTAAGGAATCCTGGCATAACATAGCAAAAAGAGTTGGGGAAGACCCTGAACTGAAAAAGTGTTAAGTTTTTCCATCTTAAGAAAAGAGAACTCATAATAGAAATTTAATTTCAGATGCAGAAAGTAAAGATAGCAAGGCCAGGAAGTCATCCAGGAGGTAGAGGCACTTGAGATCTGAAGGATGAGTACAAACTGGCTAGGGGAAGAAGGCAAGAAAAAAAGGGTTCCAAAGAAAAAGAAAAGCATGTTAAAGTCCCTTTGGCGGGAGGAAGCACAGGCTAGCGTGGCTGGAGTGCAGACAGCAAGGGGGTCATGATATGAGACAAGATTAGACAGACAGGAAGGGCCTTGCAGGGACTTTTGGGCTGCCTTAAGGGAGCTTTGTCTTTATTCCAAGAACAAAGAAAAATTATTTAAGAGTTGTAAGCAAGAAAATTGGAGTCCTGGTGACACAATGGTTAAGCGCTCTGCTGTAACCAAAAAATCAGAGATTCGAACCCACCAGCCACTCTTTGGGAGAAAAATGTGGCAAAGATAACAGCCCAGGAAACCCTGCGGGGTTGTTCTACACTGTCATATGGGGTTGCTGTGAGTCGGAATTGACAAAATGACACACAACAACAACAACAAACAAGAAAATGACTTACTAATGTTTTCATTAAAAAAAAACAAAATCACTTTGGCCAACATGCTTAGACCAGCTGGAATGGAGGCGGGCGCAGTGGATATGAGTAGACCACTTAGGAGGTTAGTAGTACAGCTGGTAAAAATGACACTAGGTTATACTTGATGGAAATGAGGGATCAAATGAAGAAATATGTAGAAGTATAATCAATAGGAAAAAAGGATGGATTGGATATATTATAAGTGAGGTGTGGAAATAGAATGTGTCCAGGATAACTAGACAAATGGTAGTGCCATTTACTGCAATAGTGAACTCTGGAAATGAGAGTTAGATTTCCCTTGAGACATTTAAAAAGAGATTTCAAGATGGCAATTGAATCCATGGGACTGAAGCAGATAGAAAATGTGAGCCATGTGTATATAGGGATAATAGAAACCATGCGTGAATACAATTTCTTGAAGAAAACTCATAGCCAGGATCAGAAGAGTTTCCTCATCTGTAAAATTGAGACAATAATATAACTTACTTTAATGTTAATAAAATGGTCAGCATAGTGGCCAGAGCATATTAAGCACTCAGTAAATATTAGTTCTTATTATTACTGCTATTATTATTAATGTCACTGTTTCCTGTTTTGGGGGGCTTAGAACTATATCTGTATTTACAAAAACCAGATGGGGTTAGCAGAAAGCCTAATAACATGGGTTGTTTCCTAGAGTTGCAAAAATGAAGCAGAAGTCTTCTGAAGGCATCAGCCATATCTGACACAAAAAATCAGCTGAAAGTTCAAAAGCCACCTTTAAAATAATAGGATCACTCATGCACCACAAATTTTGAAGTATGAATAAGGTGAAGCAAGATGTACCTAAGAAAGCCTGTCAGAGCACATCTTTGTGGTGAAGATCTATTTAATCAGAATAAAAAGTGAAAACTCTAGCTAGGGCACATTCTCACAGCCATAAGTACAGCTTCCCAGCCACAAGGCCTTGTCCTTAATGAACTTCAGCAGCTTCCATGAGTTGTGAGGAGACTTCCTCCTAAAATGTGGGCAGCCCAGACATGCTGTGTTCCCCCAGTATGTTTCTTTTTGAGGGATAAGTAAACTTTTCTTGCCATTGGGCCTCATTCAGGATTACCTTGGTCTATTCTTCTGGTCATCAACAATGAAACCAAGTGTTATGAATTGTTATGTTGAAATCCTAATTCCTGGTACCTATGAGCCTGTGAACGTGACCTTGTATGGAAAGAGGGTCTTTGAAGATGTTAGCAGCTAAGGTAACATGAAGTCATTCTGGAATAGGGTGTGTTCTAATCCAATATAACTAGTGTCTGTATAAACCATCAGACTAGACACAGACAAACATATACAGAGGTCAGACATCCATGGAAAGGTAGAAGCAGAGATGGGAAATCCAAGGATTGTTGGCTATCAGTATAAGCTAAGGGAGAGGCATCAAACAGATTCTCTCTCAGAGCCCTCAGAAGGAATAACAAGACTGACATGCTGATTTCAGATTCCTAGCCTCCAGAATTGTGAGGCAATAAAATTTTGTTCTTAAAAGCCACGCAGTTTGTGGTGATTTGTTACAGCAGCATTAAGAAATTAACATACCCAGTGACAATGTGAAGCAGAAGCAATTGTGGAGAGGATAGATTTTTTTCTTACATTCTATGTCTGGCATTTATTTATTAATTCATTAAAGATTCGTTCATCCAATGTTTATCAAGTCCCTACTACGTGTCACTTCTCCATACTCTAGCAATCCAGAAAGTGGCTCCGTGGAACTTGCATTGTAATCATAAGGCACAGAGGCAATAAAGGAATAAATAAATGAGAGAAAAAGATAATAATTTTCCTTAATGGTAAGTGTCATAAAAATAATAAAATGAGTTGGCATGGTTAAAAATGACTGGAAGTCAAAGGTATCTAATTTATATTGAAATATACAGAAGTCAAACATTTTTGGGGCATAGAGCTTCAGGGAGAAGAAACAGTAAGTTCTAAAGTTCTAAGGCATGAACAATATTGAAGCATTGGGGGACAGAAGGAAGGTTAATGTTGTTGGCTCCTGGTGTATCAGGAGAGAGTGGTAGGGGCTGAACTTGGAAAAGGTAGACAAGGGACATATAATAATGGATTTCTGTGGCCCATGTTAAGAAGTCGGAATATTCTTGTATATGCAATGAAAACCAAAGAAAAGTTTTTAGCAGGGGAAAAATATGATCTGATTTGTGTTTTGTATCTCTCACTCTGGTTGCTGTGTGTTGAACAGACAAAAAAAAATGACTTCAAGGAGATCATTGAAGTGAAAATACAGTAGTTTAGACAACAGTGGTAAAATTAAAGAGGGTGATGATTGAACACTGGTTGCAAGACACACCTCTGTTAGAATAATAAGGCCTTTGGGTTTATGAACATTCTAGGAGTGTGGGAAGCATCACTTTGCAAAATAAAAAGTTTGTGGTAATAAGATGTGTCAGTGCACAGAAATTAACTGGGGGAAAAAAAGTTTGATATAGTATTTGCAGTTTTTGGAGCAGCTTATAGAGTTTAAGTATATTTAACAAATACACATTTAGGGTGGAATAACCAAGAACACTGAAGTGTTTTATGAATTTTTCCCATGTGATTATGGAATTTTTCAGACTACTTCTAACCCTGCCTCCTCTAAAATATACACTTCTTTCTTTGTTTAATTCCATTTTGATGTGAAAGAATGGTAAGTGCAGAGGAGTCTCGCATGTTACCCCTGCCAGAAGCAGTAAAAATCACGAGCCAAAAACACACACATCCTTAATTTTCCTCTTGGAAAATTTGGTACAATAGAAGGTCCAATATTGGTGAGCTGAGGGCCAATTTCTGCTTTTGTGCTTCTGATTTTCATTCATGGACATGGTTTAGTGAAAAAAAAAATGCAGACTGAAAGGTAGAAGACTTTTTTGGTGGGAGGTGGAGGATGTTGTGGGGAAAATACTTCGTTAACCAGCTATGTGATGTCATGAACATTGAGTATGTCTCATTTCCTCATTTACAGAGTCATGACGCTCTTTCTTCCTTCATGACTCAAAGATAATCATGCATATCATGTATGAGACGCTCTAGGAAAAAAGTATGCTTGAAATGCAATCTTTAATATTCCAATATTTAAATGGAAAATTGAAACATTAAGTGATCTAGAGACTTGCCCTAAGTATCACACATGATCAATAGCACGAACTGATTTTTTATATTGAATCCTTAGCTTAAAATCCTGCATTCAGGATTGCAAAAGTCAAAATACTTTTTCAAAACTCGTATTTTAATAACCAAAACTTAATCCTTGATCTCTAAGTAAATGAGTAGAGGTGCATGTACTTTTCAAATCTAAGAGTCATAACACTTAAACATTAGAATATTTGGGAAGTATAAGGTAATATAAATTTAAACCTAAATGTGTATATATTTCATAATGATTTACCTCCCCAATCCTTTAAGTACATATAAAATAGTCTGTGAATAATTTTTATAGCTAGATTTACAAACTTCTCTTTGCCTCCAAATAGCTTGAAAGTAAAATGTAAAAACAAACAAACAAGCAAAAAATACCAGTAAAATTAAGAATGCTTAAGAATTTCTCAGGTGCAATGACTGATCTTTTTACCATCTTTATTGCTGCATAAGTCATTGAGAACACATGCAACCATCATATACATATACAGAAGTACAAACCTTGAGGACTGGTATGTGGTATATTTTGGGTCTTATACTATTACACACAGTTTCTTAACGACCAATTTTAATACACTGTGTGCCCGAGTTGAATGTCATGCTACTCCAGAGGTGATGTATTTTGTTATACTCTGGTGAGTGTTTATGAATGTTTTTGATGATTTAAACAACCTGGCACACAGGCACTTTCAATAACTCCCAGTAAAGAAGAGGTAGTAGTACTGGACAATACTGTCATCTGTCCTACAATACTTCAGAATGTTCCCATTAAGAGACAGCCAGTCAGCAGTTTTTTCAGGTGTTACCTATCAGCTACAAATGCCTCATTTTCAGTTTTACTCTGTGTCAACATAAATTAATAGTGGTTTTACAAGTTAATTTCTTTTATCACCCAATGCTTTCTCCAAGAGCGTGTAATAAATTCATGCACAGGAATGACACATCTCTCATATCTATAAGAACACCTTCACTTAACATATTTGATTTGTAAGTTAGCAAGACATAAAAGGATCTAACAAGAAAAACCATGTAGAATTATACAGATACCTGCCCCTAGGTATCAGTACTGAGTTATAAGGACATTTAGAAGTTTGTGGAATGGGTATAGTGTAGTTGCTGTAGAGAATCCTCTAGAGTCTGAATGTTCTGGTGGAAATCATATCCCACCCCTAATGGCAGTAGGATCATAGGCATGTTATGAAGGCTCTCTTCATCATTAAACTGAAGATAAGGGATGTAGCTACCACAGAGGATATATTACAGATGATATCCTAATATGTCTGGCACATATTAAATGCTTGCTGAATTATAGATACTATTATTATAGTTATTGTGATTACAAATATTAGAAACAATAGAAAATAAATAACATTTCTAATTTTAGTGACTTTAAAATATGTCCACAAATCCTTCGACACTCTTCCTATAGAAAAGTGAAGTCTAATTCTCTTGCTGTTAAATAAGTATCGGCCCTAATGAGTTCCTTCTAATAAGTAGAATGTGGCAGCCATGTAAGAAGTTCATGATGCCACCTTGCTGTAGAAACCACGTAGAGCTAGAGATGACCAAGGGGTGCCAGCTGTTCCATCCCTCACCTGTTTGGTGTTTCCAGTCAATAGCCAGCACCAGCTATCAGATATGTGAGTCTTCAAGCTGATTACAGTCCCAAGAATGGTCTGTCACTGCAAGAGAGATTCTGACCGTGATGCTATTGTTTTAAGCTATTGTTTGGAGGTGGCTTTTAGGCATCAGTAGATTACCGGAACTCTATCATTTGATTATCCCAGTCAATCTTTCTACCTTTTTTATTTCTTCCTCTCACCATCTCAGCACTCTTCTTTGATGAACAGAATATGTCTTTTTAAATGACAGTTTTGCACACCTTGTAGGTATGTGTGTAAGAAGCCAAGTGTTAAGAAGAGTACAAGATGGCGGATTATTGCCTAGGTCCTAGGAATGGATAATACTATGCAGCCTAGTATCCATGAGGGTATGGTTCAGTCTCTGTGAATCCATATGGAGGCACTAGTCAGCTGCATTATGTCATTATGCTTCTTAGACCGTATAGCCAGTAAAAGGACATGGATTTAGGAACATTGGGCATACTGTTGCCATCTGCACAGCCATTACATTGCAGTTACTGAGCTTCACTCACAAAGCATCATTCTCCTCAAAGTGCTCATAAATGCATGTGGATAGCCCAGATGTCAGAGGTTTCATACATAATAATGGGAAGACACTACAAATTATTATCCAGTCTTTGAGAGTGTGTTAAATCATCTAAGTCCATATTAGATCTGATGTGGACTTTCTAGGCTTCATGAACAAAATTTCTCAAAGGATAAAGTGGGACACTAAAGTGGAACAAGCCCAACCACCTCCCATGATTTCCATTGTCAATATTTATATAATTTAGTAATTACAAGATATAATACATTGATAAGTTTGTTTTATTAGTCTCACAGAGCAATTATTAAACATTACACTGAGGTCACATTAAATGACAATCCTCATTTTTCTGCAGTTTTGCTTCAGGAAATTTGATATAAGAGCATTTCCATAGCCGCTCTCACCTCAAAATATAAATTAAACTCTTCCCTATCTCAGAATTGAGTTAAGTTGTGGAATCAATATATAAACAAAAACAAACAAACAAAAACAGTTGCCTTTGAGTTGATTTCTACTCTTGGTGACCCCATGTGGGTCAGGATAAAATTGCACTCCCTGGGGTTTTTCCATGGCTGTGATTTTTCAGAAATAGATTGCCAGGCCTTTCTTCAGAGGCTCCTCTGGGTGGATTCAAACTGGAAGAGGCTACATAGGCCCAGCTCACTATTATTTACACCCCATTGCTAACCCCCACCTTGTCTCATGATCTTGTTTTTCCCTCCGGTTCCAGTCTCTACGAAAGTTTTAAGATTAATCGATGTTCCTCCTTGGAGGGTGAAAAACAAGTGATACTGATCTAGGAATGACAAACCGAACAAAGCACCCATCTTAGGACAAGAAAACCAGAATGTTGCCAGATAATCCCCAAGAAAAGATTAACTCATCTGGGATGTGACCACCTCAAGGGGGAACTAACAAAAACTTCTAAGACCCATAATCCTGTCCCTATAAAAGCCTTTGGCCAATTCCAGCTGGGGAGATGGGTTGTTTTTTTTTTTTTTTTTGGAGGAATCTATTCCCCTCTGTCTCCTGTATATCGATATATAATAAAACTCTTGTTGCTCACCTCATCCCTGTCTCAGAATTGGCTGTTGTGGCAGGCAGCTCCAATCGGCGTTATTGCAGTAACAAAACCACCAACCTTTTGGTCAATAGCAAAAAGCTTAACTGTCTGTGCCACCCAGGGATTTCATGGAGTCATTGTATGCTTACACAATTGTTGGTTTGTGGCAGAAAGTTGAGCTTGCAAAAAATCATTTGTAGGCTCCCACACTCTTCCATAATATAAAGATGAAATTTCGTGTGTACTGAAAAAGTAAGGTCCTCTCAACCCCAGGAGCAAAGTCAGGCTCCAAGAATATATGTTGAAACTTGGAGTTTATCTGCATTAAATTCATGTTAGTTTGTAAAAGTTGGTAATACAGGAAAAAAAGCATATTGAACATTTTCTTTTCCATTTTTCTCATTATCACCATGATTTTCATTAGCCAGTCTTTAAACTTGGAAATTTCAAGTACTTCCCTCCACCCCTATTACAAGATTTTGAAGGTCCAACTATTTGGGAACAGGAAGGGACAAAGCAGATTTTTGTCTGCTCCTAACGTTCTCTGAAATATGTGACAAGCCCTGCAGGAAATAACATTTTGGATGCCAAACTCTCATTACCACATTAATTGACTCTGTCATGACAGTTTGGGTCTGAGCAAATGGCTGGGAACCTGCTGTGCTCCTCAAGAGAGCAACACAGGCCAAGGGAAAGTGGGTTTGGAGTTCCCCAAGCAGGCGGCTAAAAGGTGCTGTTATCAGAGCATGCTTTGGGTTCATCTGGACCTCTGAATCACTGTTAAACTGAGGACGGAGGAGTCCAAAATCTGTGTCTTTAAAAACTTTTAGAAAATATTTATATAAATAAAGTCAAAATAGGGTTAAATGATATTTTTATCAGCAAAGCTTTTTCTCCATAAGTGAATGTCTACCCGACTGTGTGTCAAAGCAACAAAGGATGAAGGGGTGGTTGGAGGGGGTGAGGATAAAAGCTCCAAATGGGCTTTCAACTTCCCTTCATCTCAATGAAGCTGAATGAACATGGTGTAATCAGAGCAGCGTAAGAGAGGGCAATTTGAACTGAGTGGAGAGTAAGTAACATTTGAAGTCAAAGCAAAAAATCCAAAAGAAAATTCCCTTAATAATACCACTCCAAATATCATTAATCTGAAAGTAGTCGTTTTAATTAATGTTATTGTTGTCATTGTTGCTAGGTGCCACTGAGTTGGTTCAGACTCATAGCGACCCTATGTACAACAGAACAAAACACTGCCAGGTCCTGCACCATCCTCACAATCAGTGCTATGTTTGAGCCCATTGCTGCAGCCACTGTGTCAGTCCTTCTCGTTGAGGGTCTTCCTCTTTTTTGCTCACCCGCTACTTTACCAAGCATGATGTCCTTCTCCAAGAACTGGTCCCTCCTGATAACATGTCCAATATACGTTAAGACGAAGTCCCACCATCCTCCCTTCTAAGAAGCATTCTGGCTGTACTTCTTCCAAGACAGATTTGTTCATTCTTCTGGTAGTCCATAATATATTCAGTATTCTTTGCCAACACCATAATTCACAAAGACATCAATTCTTCAGGCTTCCTTATTCATTGTCCAGCTTTTGAATGCATGTGAGGTGATTGAAAATACCATGGCTTGGGTCAGGCCCACCTTAGTCCTCAAAGTGACATCTTTTCTTTTTAACACTTTAAAGAGGTCTTTGGCCACAGATTTGCCCAATGCAATACATTGATTTCTTGACTGCTGTTTCCACTGGCTTTGATTGTGGATACAAGAAAAATGAAATCCTTGACCACTTCAATATTCTCTCCATTTATCATGATGTTGCTTATATGTCCAGTTGTGAGGATTTTTGTTTTCTTTATGTTGAGATGTATCCATACCGAAGGCTGTAGTCTTTGTTCTTTATCAGTAAGTGCTTCAAGTCCTCTTTGCTTTCTGAAAGCAAGGTTGTGATATCTGTGTATTGAAGGTTGTTAATAAGTCTTCCTCCAATCCTGATGCTGTTTTTCTTCATATAGTCCACCTTCTCGGATTATTTGCTCAGCATACAGATAGAATAAATATAGTGAAAGGATACAGCCCTGACGTACCCATTGCCTGATTTTAAACTATGCAGCATCCCCTTGTTCTGCTTGAACGACTGCCTCTTAGTCTATGTACAGGTTCCACATGAGCACAGTTAAGTGTTTTGGAATTCCCACTCTTCAAAATGTTACCCACCACTCATCTGTTGGTTTGTCATATTGTGGTAGCTGGCATGTTGCTGTGATGCTGGAAGATATGCCACCGATATTTCAAATACCAGTAGGGTCACCTATTGTGGACGGGTTTTCAGTGGAGCTTCCAGACTAAAACAGACTAGTTAGAAGGACCTGGCAATGTACTTCTGAAAAAATTGGCCAGTGAAATCCTTATTAATAGCAGCGGAACATTGTCTGATATAGTGGTGACAGATGAGCCCCTCAGGTTGGAAGGCATTCAAAGTATGACTGGGGAAGAGCTGCCTTCTCAATTTGGAATTGACCTGAATGACATGAATTGAGTAAAGTTTTCAGAATCTTCATTTGCTGACGTAGCATGACTTAAAATGAAAAGAAACAGCTGCAAACATCCATTAGTAATCAGAATATGGAATGCACGAAGTATGAATCTAGGAAAATTAGAAGTAATCAAAAATGAAATGGAATGGTTGAAGACTGATATCCTAGGTGTTAGTGAGCTGAAATAGACTGGTACTGGCCATTTCGAATAGGAAAATCATATGATCTACTATGCTGTGAATGACAAATTGAATTAATGTTATTAGAGACTTTAATTATTGAAAATCAGGTTAAAGATGAAAAGTTCCATGAATTTAAAATGATTATTTTCTTTCTTTAAGACCCAAAGGAAAACCAAATACAGTTTTTTTTTCTTTCTCAATCCTTTTCAACTCTAGTGATATTTCCTATATGTAAGTAATTATACAATTTAAAGGAAAGTTTGGCAACGGAGTGGAGTAAATGAAAGAGTATGTGAAAAATCTGATTGACTACAAAGAGAAAATATCTTTCTTCTCTCTTAGGTCACACAGGAGTCTCCAGGATTCAATGAAATTGCTATTAATGTCATATACAGAGAGTAGTGATATAGGCTGGCACAATCTTTTCATAAAACAAAGTATAAATAAAGTTTCTAAATATTCAAAATAAAGAAAAAAAATTTATGTGCATATATTCATCAGAACATTACTTATAATACTTGAATTTTGGTAAAATATTTATTTCTATCATTGAAGGAAAGACTGCTATTGTAAGAAAAAGATCCAAAGTAGTTGTATTTTAGATAAGGGAGAAGTTTATTCATATCCTGCGTGAATGGCTAATCTGGGATGAAGGGATAGCTCTGCTTCATGAGGTCATTCAGAGGCCCTAGCTCTTTTCATTTTTTGCCGCGACATCTCCATGTGTAAGTTCCTCCTACAGAGGTCAAAGCTGGGTCACTACCACGTCTGGGGCCCAGCCTGAGGAAAATGGAAAGATGGAGCATGAGTGCCAAGCGACTGCATTTTCAAGGATGCAGCTTTGAAAGTACACACATCATTTCTGTCCGTATCCTATTGGCAACACTAGTCACCTGAGGATGCCTAGCTCCAAGGGAAGCTGGAAAGTGTGCTTTTTAAATGAGGACGCAGTTACATAGTGTCATATAATGATTTAAAACTTGGAGACTAGGTAGGTTCAATATTAACTGAAAGAAGGAAAGAAACATACCGGGGATAATAGGAGTATAGGTCACCGAGTCCAACAAGAGAGAGATGCTTCAATGTCTTTTAAAGTATCTGTTTGATGGAATGGGTTAACGTCAGTAAATGCTTTTTTGAAAGATTGTAGCATAGAAAATCATTTATGGCATCCTTCTAACATATATGTATATATATATAATGGCACAAGTATATATATATATATACACACACATATATATAAGATATATGATATATATATATATATATATATATATATATGGTATGTAGAGGAGACCTGGTGGAGCGATGGTTAAGTGGTCGGATGCCAACGGAAAGGTTGGCAGTTTGAACCCACCAGTCGCTCCCTAGAGAAAGATGTGGCAGTCTGCTTCCGAAAGATATACAGACTTGGAAACAATGTGGGGCAGTTCTACCCTATCCTATAGGGTCACTATGAGTCTAAATCAACTCGATGGCAATGGGCTATATGGTATATAAAAGTATATAAAAAATACATATGGTAAATATATTATATACATATCTTTTTTTTTATATCATCTATGAAAATATGGCCTTGGTGATAGAAACGACGCTGGAGATCACGATAGAATTTTGCAAGACCAGTGACTTATTCATTGCAAATACGGGTATGTGTTACTTAATGGCCACAATACATTCTGTGAAATAGGACATTACGTGATTCAGAAGTTGTGTGAACGCCATATTATACTCAGTGGAGAGGTATGCAGGATGGTCACCAGGTTGGCCAGGGACCGAGCCGCTGCCACTGCGCCTCACCATCCAGCTAGCTGCCTCCAGGACCACCACTGGCTCCCTTCCCTTCCTTCTTTCCTGCCTGCCTTCTGTGTTCCCCAATGGGCTGTAAACTCATCCAGCCCCGTCCACCTACCCCTCCTCCACCTCTGCTTCCTCCCCTGGCAGCCTTCCCTACTTCTCCTTCTCACTACTGCCACATCCAGGACCGCTCAGCCATGGCAACTCTGGGTAGGAGCTGTGGACTTGGGCCCAGGTGTGATGCATCCTGGCCTCGTGGGGCATCGGCCTCATGGGGGATCTTCTTTGGCAGCTCCAGTGGTATCTCTAAGGTCTCTCTCTGAGGTGAGAGCAATAGAACAGGCAGCCATGGATGGGCACCAGGATATCCTCCCCCTGCCGTCCCTGGGCCAGGGTGGACGCAGAACCCAGAGAGCTAGTGAGAGACAGATAGGATCTACAGTACTTAGCAAAGTACTTCTGCTACTTTGTTCTCCAATGGGGAATTCTGAACTCCATTATAATCTTGCAGGACCATGGATGTATATGCAGTCACATATTGCCCAAACGGACGTTATGCAGAACATGCCTGTACCTTTTTACTACATGAATGACGACTATACACATAGACCTCACAAGAATCAAATCCACTACATCTGTGGAAAGAGACGATGGAAAAGCTAATATCATCAGTCAGAACAAGGCCAGGGGCTAACTGTGGAACAGACCATCAGTTGCTCATATGCAAGCTGAAGTTGAAGCTGTAGAAAATTAAAACAAGTCCATGAGAGTTTAGAAACCATATCAAAATAGATTTGATGCATTGAACATTAAAAACCAAAGACCAGACAAGTTGTGAGATGACATAAAGGACATCATACATGAAGAAAGCAAAAGGTCATTAAAAAGAAAGAAAAGGAAAAAAAAAACAGCAAAATAGATGTCAGAAGAGATGCTGAAACTTGCTTTTGAATGTAGAGCAACTAAAGCAAATGGAAGAAATGATGAAGTAAAATAGCTGAACAGAAGATTTCAAAGGGCAGCTCCAAAAGACAAGGTAAAGTATTGTAATGAAATGTGCAAAGAATTGGAGTTAGAACACTAAAAGGGAAGAACATGCTTGACATTTCTCAAGCTGAAAGAACTAAAGAAAAAATTTAAGCCTTGCAATATTGAAGTATTCTCTGAGCAAAATATTGAATGACACAGGAAGTATCAAAAGAAGATGCCTTGTTTTTCCAGATCTTGCAATTTTTCCACCTTTGACAAGGTGCAGTCTTACCACTTTTCTATTGCTCGTTTTAGTGGAAAGTATTTGAATTTTCCTACTCTGACAGGCTTTGGCCTTACACAGTTTCTAGCTTTTGCAGGCTTCACTGTACTTGTAACAACTCTGTTCATCCTTTTACTTTCAAATGTTATGTGAGTAGGTGATGCTGTTTTGGGCAAATAACTTTTATACTTCATAGCTCTGTGTTTGCTTTATAATACACTCTGATCTTTTTTTTTCTTTTAATAGGATCAGTTATGGCAATTTATATTTACTGATAAAAGAATATGTGGGTCTTAGTTTTAACTTATTATTTTATGTTTTATATCTTTGTACTTTTTGTGTTGAATGATTTTCTTCTGTTATCTGTTTTCTTCTTGCTGTCTGATATTTGCAAAGTTTCTGTTACATTTCTAGAGACTTCCTTTATATGACGCCTTCAGAAAATACCCTTAGTTCTGTACTTCTGTGTAGAGTAACAGTCTCCTCCTGTGAAAAATAATATAATTTCCTCCCTTCAACCATCCCTCTCTTTTGTTGACAAAGATGGTCTACGTTAAACTCTTTCTCAGTGTTCAAGTTTGTACAATTAAATATACTTCTGCATTTGATTTATCATGTTTATGTCAGCACTTGACTGCTATGTGCTATATGACATATGATGCAATCTGAAAGTTTTCACCTTCCCATTTTGTTTTTAGTTGTCTAATTATGTTTATCCTAAGTTTTGCTATTCTGATCTATGTTTTTGCTTTAGAATTAATTTTGTAGTTCAGTATATTTGGTGTTTATCATTGAGGCTTTGACTAAATTTTCACCCACCAACTCTTGCAGGCTATATTCATTCTCCTTAAGGTCCTCCAGAGATACTTAGAAATAATGATTGGTCTATATATTATAATTGAAAAATCTTGTTTGGATACCAAATCTTTGGCTCAATCTTTATTTTCTTGTGGATATTTTAAGTCCAGGGTCTTCTGTACTAAAATAATTGTGTACATTAGTCTGAGGAAAATTTAATTTAATTTATTTATCTCCTTATATGTGACTTAATATTTTGCCTTACTACCCAAATATTTACTTACTTATTTTTAAATTCCAATAACTTTGCTAGGATATTTTATAATATTGATATATCTTTCAGATACACAGTACAGCATTTAATATATACATTCAAGAATTTTTTTTCATTATATTTTTAAAAATTTATTCTATTCCATTGGTATGGAGCGTTCTCTTTTGAATATCTTCTTAATCTATCATTTTCTTTCTAACTCTTCTTTAACTGCTTGATTATTTATGTTTTCTTTGTTTACTTTCTTATTTATATCCTCTATATTCCTTACTATGTTTCCACATGGTCTGTATTCTCTTGTTCTTAACTTAATTTCATCCTTATTTCTGATATGGTTTTCCTTCAAGTTCTTCCCTGAATTTTGCTAGTTCACAATTTTTGCTTTCCAGTTCCAGTTCCAGTTGCCATTGAGTAGATTCCCACTGATGGCAACCTCATGTGTGTCAGAGTAGAACTGTGCACAATTTTGCTACTTCACTTATTCTCCTCTTATTTTTAGGCTGTATTTTCCCTGAGTCATTGTGTTTTTGTTTTGTATTATTTTTCCTGTATAAAATTATGGTGGAATCTTTGGTTATAATTTTCATCTAATCTACAACAACATGTTTATTAACAAGTGTTTTCCCTCTCTTTGTAAGTTTTATGGCTCTTTCCCACATTTATTATTATAGTATTGCTGTGCTAGATCTCTTAGTTACTAATGGTTGAAAGATTTGGGTTTTTCTGAATTATTTGCTCTGATTTTTTTGTTTGTTTGTTTTTTTAATTTATTTTTTGGTGGGAATTGGGAGAGGGCAGATGGCATCCAAGATTGCCCTCCCGATTTCCTAACTTGGACAATATCTTTCCTGCTGTCTGTCAGCAATCTTCAATAATTTTCTCTGTATTTTCTGTTATACCCCCCGTTCTGGTACTCCAGCCACTTGTAGGTTATTTCTCTTGAAAGAGTCCCACATAATTCTTAGAGTTTCTTCATTTTTAAAAATTCTTTTATCTGATTTTTCCTCAAATAAGTTGGTGTCAAGTGTTTTATCTTCAATCTCACTAATTCTGACTTCTACAGCCTCAGTACTGCTCCTATGACTTTCTATTGAGTCGTCTAATTCTGAAACTTTATTGTTAATCTTTTGGATTTCTGATTGCTGTATTTCTATGGATTCTGGCATCCTATTAAATTTGTTATTATGCTCTTGAATAACCTACTTAAGTTCCTTTATTGCTTTGTCTATATGTTCTTTGGCTTTTTCTGCATTTTGACGGATCTCCTTCCTGATGTCTTGAAGAGTTCTGTATATTAATCTTTTGTATTCTGCCTCCGGTAATTTCAAGAAATTCTCTTCCTCTGGAAAATTTATTGATTCTTTATTTTGGGAGCTTGCTGAAGCCATCATGTTCTGCCTCTTTATGTGATTTGATATTGACTGTTGTCTCTGAGCCATCAATAAGTTATTATAATCTATTTATTTTATATTTGCTTACTGTGTCCTAATTTCTTGTTTTGTTTTGTTTTGATATGCCCAAATAGGCTGTTTGTGTGAGCTAGTTTGATTATTGGTGCCTTTGAAGCT
>NW_004444109.1:3626992-3635908 GCF_000243295.1 Trichechus manatus latirostris | reverse complement strand
GTCCCTGTTCCCTAGAGTGCATAGGTGGGTGGGTTTTGCAGTCAGACTATGAGCACCCAATGCTGTTGGCTGTAAGTTTCCTGCTGTCTGAAAGACAAAATGTTTTATTAAATTATGTTTCTTCTGTAGGTTTCTCTTTGTCTCTTTGAAGGCAGCTAGGTTTAGGAAGGTGATCTGCTCCTACCTTGTGCACTTTGGCTCCCCACTGGTTACTGTAATCTACTCTTGCTGGGCTCCAAAGGAAAACAATGTGAGCTTTTCACTAAAATAAATAAATAAAACCATTGCCAAAAAGTCAATTACAACTCATTGTGACCCTATGACAGAGCAGCAGTGCCCCATACGGTTTCCAAGGAGCAGCTGGTAGATTCAAACTGCAGACCTTTTGGTTAGCAGCCGAGTTCTTAACCACTATGCCTTCGTGGATAAAGATGTGTAATTTTGCTGGCATTCCTAAGATCTGATCTTTCAAGCCCCCCATCCAACCCCATCACTGGAACCTCAAGCCCTTCGCTGGGTGATTTGTTCTTTTATAGCTCAACCTTCATTTGCAAACCAGGATGAGTAATTAACTGATCTTTGAGAATGTACTTCTGTAGGTTCTTTCTGGGATCTGCTACTGCTTGACTCCTCACACTCCACAGTAAAACTTCCCTCCCTCACATGTAAAATGTGTTCCAACACTACAGCTTCTGCATGACTTTGATCATCACCAAGTTCTTCGCCGCATTTTGCCATTTAAGTATTTCCTTTGTCTTATTGCTTTAATGAGAGTGGAATATGCTTTTTTTTTTTTTTTTTTAATAGAAAGCTTTTCAGGTATAAAATGAGAGATATTCAGATCTAAACTGTCATCACCATTTCAATTTAAATGAAAGCCAATGCTATATTGAGTAAATTACATGCTGAAGTTCCCAGAGCAAGTAGTGACAGAGAATGTACTAGAACTCAGGGACTTCATTTTTAGTCTAATCATTCTTTGCCAAGCGTATAACCCTCATCCCCTCTGATACATGACATGGAACTA
This sequence comes from Trichechus manatus latirostris, assembly GCF_000243295.1. NCBI lineage: Eukaryota > Metazoa > Chordata > Mammalia > Sirenia > Trichechidae > Trichechus > Trichechus manatus. The sequence goes on along the minus strand of NW_004444109.1, from coordinate 3,634,881 downwards.
GGGATCGTTAATATTTTGCTTTTTATACTCAACCTAAAGTTGACTAGTGTTTTAGTGACATTATGGAAATACCATTATTTCTTAAAGATAATGGTTCTTTAAAAAAAATCCTTTAATTTTTTTTTTGTTTGTTTGCATCCTGGGTTAGAGGTCAGCTAGTATACAACATGCACTCATACAGCTTATTGTTTGCATATAACCATTGTGATGGGTCTGCTGTACAATTATTACGTATTTGAATATCATCTCTGGTCTGGTCTACACTAATGGACAAATGATGTAATTGGGTTAGATTGGGGATTAGCAATACAAATGCTTATATTAGGTCTGCAATATATGTGATGTATATTTATAGTGACCCTATAGGACTGAGTAGAACTGTCCCCTAGGGTTTCCAAGGAGTGATTGGTGGATTTGAACTGCTGACCTTTTGGTTAGCAGCTGTAGCACTTAACCAGTGGGCTACCAGGGCTCCATTTCATGTCTCTATATATGTATATACACTTGATATATAGATGTATAAATAATTGATGCATATATTTATATTTACATACAACTTTATATGGTTTATTTCATATTTCTTTTATTTTTCTCAGTATGTAGCCTGTGAAGGAGGAAAAAAGAGATCAATGAGATGAGGAACCACTGAGATCACCAGCAAGTTGGTGGAGACTTTGAATTTTGTGAAACCTTGTTTTCATTTCCTATTTATAAACAAATCCAGAGTCATGGGGAAAAAAAAGTAAGAAGATAACAGATTATACAGGCAAATTATCTAGTACTACCAAGAGCTTTCAGAGTTGAAGATAATACCACAAAATAATTTCATACTTAACATTCTACATACAAATTTGCCCTAAATATGAAAGAATGCATTACACAGCCATTTTTAATTTCAGAGGTCATGACATCTTCTTTAGAGAATTCAGCATTCTCAGTAAATTCTCACAGAAATTATTTCTAAGGTATTAAGACCATAAACTGAAAAATATGCAAATGATTATGGGCATGTGGTTGAATCCACTAACTTCCACTTCAACTGCAATAGTTGAGTCCATTGGAGTTTTTCATTGCTTAATCCACTTCAGTGGGAGGCTACAATGATTCTCATTCACCAACCAACATCTGTCAGCAAGTAGCAATCTACATGTTCAGCTTTACATATCTGATACTCTAATAAATGTGTGGCAGAAGGTACATGACAAGATTACTGAATAGTTCACCTCATGGTCCCTTTTTCTCTTGAGTTTTCATTTCCCAATAATAAGGTCTGAGCAAGCTACTTGCCACCTGAGATAGGAAAGTTGTCTATGGACCATGTTTTCACAGTTTTTAATTGACTAGTACATGGTTTCTAAGTCAGCAAAGAGAATCTAGAAAATACCCAGGGGAATGTCTTCATAGCCACCTAAAGCTGTTTCCTATGGCCAGCTCTGCTTAGGCAAATACAGTCTAGAAGCAATAACCCATCATTAAGAAGAATCTCACTCTTTCCATAATAGAGGAACCCCATAACCAATTAATGGGCAAACTATCTTGAATGCAGGCAGTTCTTCCCACCAAGTGAATTCGTGAAGGAACAATGCAAGCTCTGTCCTCCCAAGGCTTGCTGAAGTGGTCACTAAGTTCACATGGTGGTGGTCTGAGCCAAACTATTCATTCATGTGAGTCAAAGGAAACCGTTCTCTGCATCCTTTAGCAGTTTTCTGAGCTATGGCTGCTCAGCTCTCATATTAGATATAAATAAAGCTACTCCTCATTCAGAGAATGGCAAAGAATCAGAGAAGAAATGGAGAGAAGCAAGAGGGAGATGAACCTCTAGAAAACAGTCAGAAAATTTGAGGCTGTTCTCCCTTCCCGAGGCATTTTTTCTCTTCTCAGAAAAATTCAGCACTTCAGTCATCTATTCATTTATTAAAAACAACAACAATGACAGCAAAAATGTCCCTTGACTTTAAAGATTAGGCAGGCCTATAAAACAAACAGTAATACATGTGAAGAACTTGCTTCTTAGTTCAATCAAGTATACAAGACCAGATGGGAAACTCCTGCCCAAAAACAAAGATGAGAAGGAAAGAAGGGACAAGAAAACTAGACAAATGGGCCTGGGGTACCCAGGGTAGAAAGGGAAAGGAGAGTGCCTACAAAATACGGGGATTGCAACCAATGTCACAAAACAATTTGTGTATAAATTTTTGAATGAGAAGCTAATTTTCTCTGTCAACTTTCACCTAAAGCACAATAAAATTTAAAAAAAAAAGCTGTTGGCTTAATACCTAGAAGACGCCAGGTATGCAAATAAAAAAATAATAATTCTATTTTTTTCTCTGGCAAGTACTAGTTGGTAAGCATTTAGAGAGTCAAGAATAGTTTAACACACTTTAGGAAGGTAGAGGTGCTCTCTTTCCTTGCTTGATAGAGCCTTGCCACATTGAGAGTACTACCTCTTCCAATTTTGCAAACCCCTGTGGCAGCTGATGTATTATTACATATGATATAAAAGAGCTGTCCCTTTTTCCCATAACTACTTAATGTCAACTCATGAAACAAATAACACCAAAGACATGGTGAAATGATAATAATAATTGATTAACCTTAATGAGGTCCCAAACAAAGACAAGCATCTAGGTCCCCACACTATTTACTCTAGAGATTTTCAAAAATCTCAAGTTTTCTATTTTTCTAGATAAATCAGGCTGTTGTAATGGTTTCAGAAGGGTTAAATTGAATTCTGATTCTACTCATTACTAATAAATTATAATCTTATTCAAGTTATGCAATTATAGTAATTCCATTTACTTATCTTCAAAGTGAAGAGAATAATCATGACTTCATAATTGCCTTACAGAGTTCTTTTCATAAACCAAAACATTATATGTGAAAACACTTCATAAGCTATAAACAAGTATGCAAAAATTTCTTAATTCTACATCTGTTGTTGTCTTACCAACAAATGATGATGATGGATGACTTTGCTAGGCTAGAAGGAGGAAGAGAATAAGAATCTTTTTTTGCTGGATGATTTTTATATTTTGTCCCTGGAGAATAAAATTCCAGAGTGGCAATTATCATTTTCTCTTTTTCTGGTTCTAAAGGATAGATACTGAATTAAATCAGCCGTCATTCCTTCAGCTGAAATGTAAAACCATCCAGAATCTAATTACTCAAGATATACTGTTTATAAAATATAAATGTAGATTCACTTTTCTCTTTTATTTCATTTAAGTCAAGTCAATGTGTATCATCACCTTTTGTGGACAGTCTCCTTATTTTTCATCAGCTTTGAGAAAATCACTTGAAAAATATTCTAATGTTAGAGATTCCTGATACATAAAATTGATACATTTACAAAGATTCCTGACTTGATTCCCAACTTCTCATCATATCATGCAGCATTTAGCACAGTGCTTTTTGGAATTTAGATGTATTTCCTTTCTGAGAGCAATGCTAGAAATGGTATTTCTTATTCATAATTCTTACCACATCTACTGAAAATGTGAATCAAGTTTTCCTTTAAACCCAGAATTACTTTCACAACACTAGTTGAGGGACATGCTCTCCCTGACCACAAGACAAATTTAATTAAGAATTATAAACCGCTTCATGCTCTTTCTGTATCAAGAGATGCAGAATGCATAAGGAGGAAAGATGTAGAGCTCCTACAAAAGTCAGCTTTCTCTACTATCCTCAAAACCTTCTTGTAAAGCATTTATATGCTTTAAAAGATAATGGCAGATGGATTTCAATTTTCAGTCATTTAAATTGAATCACAGTTATGGAAGACTACAGAATAATAAGAAAGAAATAGTACCTATAAACAATGACAATCATTACGTTTCAAAAGGCAGGACCAGTTCAATTAAATCTTTAAACTGTTGCCTTGCTTTACATCCATCCAATTAGCAGAGACAGACTATGCTCTGAATACGAGGGTGTCCAAAAAATGTTTGTTGCTTAGTTGGTTGGATGGTGAAGGATTCTTCAATATTTTTAAAGAAAAATAGGGTGCGAATTGCTGTAGCGGGTTCATAGGTATGTTGCTGTTGTTAGGTTCCGACTCATAGGGACTCTATGTACAACAGAATGAAACACTGCCTAGTCCTGAGCCATCTTCACAATCTTGCAATGTTTAGGCCCATTGTTGCAGTCACTGTGTCAATCCATCTCATTTAGGGTCTTCCTCTTTTTCACTGACCCTACAACTTACCAAGCATGATGTCGTTCTCCAGAGACGGGTCCCCCCGATAATATGTCCAAAGTATATGAGATGAAGTCGCACCACCCTCCCTTCCAAGGAGCCTTCTGGCTGTATTTCTTCAAAGACAGACTTGTTTGTTCTTTTGACAGTCCGTGGTATATTCAATATTCTTGGCCAATACCATTTTTCAAAGGCATCAATTCTTCATTAGTCTTTCTTACTTGTTGTCCATCTTTCACACACATATTAGTTAACTGATAGTATCATGGCTTGGGTCAGATGCACCTCTAAGTGCCATCTTTGCTTTTCAAAACTTTAAAGAGGTCTTCTGCTGCTGATTTGCTCAAAGTAATACATCGTTTGATATCTTGACTGCTGCTTCCCAGGGTGTTGATTGTAGATTCAAGTAAAAAGAAATCCTTGAAAATTTCAATCTTTTGTCTGTTTATCATGATGTTGCTTATTGATCCAGTTGTGAGGATTTTTGATTTTTTATGTTCAGGTGTAATCCCTACTGAAAGTAGTAATCTTCGATCTTCATCAGTAAATGCTTCAAGTCCTCTTTCCTTTCAGCAAGAAAGCTTGTGTTATCTGCAAATTGCAGGTTGTTAATGAGACTTCCACCAATCCTGATGCCACATTCTTCTTTATATAGTCCAGCTTCTCGGATTATTTGCTCAGCATACAGATTGCATAAATATGGTGAAAGGATACAACCCTGACACACACCTTTCCTGATTTTAAACCACGCAGTATCCCCTTGTTCTTTTCGAACAACTGTCTCTTGCTCTATGTATGGGTTCTGCATGAGCACAATTAAGTGTTCTGGAATTCCCATTCTTCTCAATGTTATTCATAGTTTGTTATGATCCACACAGCTCAATGCCTTTGTATAGTCAGTAAACACAGGTAACCATCTTTCTGGTATTCTGTGCTTTCAGCCACAGTCCATCTGACATCAGGAATAATATCCTTCCTTCCATGTCCTCTTCTGAATCCAGCTTGAATTTCTGGCAGTTCCCTGTTGATGTACTGCTGCAAACATTTTTAATTATCTTCAGGAAAATTTTCCTTGCATGTGATATTAATCATATTGCTTGATAATGTCCACTTTCTGTTGGATTACCTTTCTTTGGAATGGGCACAAATATGGATGTCTTCAAGTTGGTTGACCAGGTAGCTTTCTTCCAAATTTCTTGACATACACGAGTGAGCATCTCTGGCACTGCAACTGTTTGTTGAAACATTTCAGTTGGTATTCTGTCATTTTCGGGAGCCTTATTTTTTGCCAGTGCCTTCAATCAAGGTTGGACTTATTCCTTCAATACCATTGGTTCTTGATCATATACTACCCCCTGAAATGGTTGAACATTGATCAATTCTTTTTGGTACAGCGACTCTGTGTATTCCTTACATGTTCTTTTGATGCTTCCTGTCTCTTTCAATTTTTTGCAGATAAAGTCTTTCAAAATTGCAACTTGAGCCTTGAATTTTTCTTCAGTTCTTTCAGCTTGAGAAATGTCCAGTGTGTTCTTCCCTTTTCAAAATACCTTATTTGTCTTCTCAGGCTGCCCTTTGAAATCACATGTTCAGCTCTTTTACTTCATCATTTCTTCCATTTACTTTAGCTACTCTACATTCATGAGCAAGATTCAGAGTCTCTTCTTACATCATTTCCATCTTTTCTTTCTCTTTAATGACACTTTGCTTTCTTCATTTATGTTGTCCTTGATTATCCCACAACTTGTCTGGTCTTCGGTCATTACTGTTCAGTGTGTAAAATCTATTCTTGAAATGGTCTCTTAATTCAGGTGGGATATACTAAAGTTCCTTTTATGGCTCTTTTTATGGACTTGTTTTAATTTTCTTTAGCTTCAAATGCAAAATAAGCAACAAAGAGGAAGTTAATTGTGTTTAAAATAACCAAAGAGTTTAAAATTTGAGTCAAAGATATGACAGTGGCAGACTGATCTCTAAATTAAGGTAAATATCTAAAACTGGAAATATTTTTAAAATCTTTAAGCAGGCATGTGCTAGTGTAGTAAGAAAAAAAAAAAGACATATTTGAAAATGGTCGAGCCTTGTAAATGAAATACATTTTTATTGTGTCTGTCAGAAATGAAAAAAAGACCAAAGAGTCCACAAAATAAAACGACATTTGATAGAAATGGTGGCATTATTACATATAAATTGAATACTGAGACTTCATACAATCTACCTGAAAATAGATATGCAGGCACTGAAAATGAAATTCGTAATAAGGATATATAGTGAAGTAGTACAGAAAAGTGAATTTCAGTATTAAAACATATGCACTTCAGTGGAATACAAGAGGAAATTATAAGAAGTTGTTCCATTCTCAAATAAGTGAAGTTAGAGTTAATACTGGAATTTTCAATTTAGAAACATTTTAGATTACAAACATAGCTTTTTCTCTGGCAAGCAATGGTTTTTAACTTGCTACTAGTTTTTCTTCAGGTTGTTTGTTATTGTTGTTAGGTGCCAACAAGTTGGTTCCGATGCTTTGTGACCCTATTTATGGTAGAACAAAACGCTGCTCGGTCTTCACAATCATTGCTATGTTTGAGCCCATTGTTGCTGCCACTGTGTCAATCCATCTTATTGAGGGTCTTCCTCTTTTTCGGTGACTCTCTAGTAAGTATGACGTCCTTCTCCAGGGACTGACCCTCCTGATAACATATATGTTATGAGACAAAATACATATATATGGGATGAAATCTTGCCATCCTTGCCTCTAAGGAGCATTCTGGCTGTACATCTTCCAAGACAGACTTGTTCATTCTTAAGGCAGTTCATGGTATATTCGATATTCTTCCCCAACACCATAATTTAAAGGCTTCAATTTTTCTTCAGTCTTCCTTATTCATTCTCCAGCTTTCACATGCATATGAGGAGACTGAAAATACCATCACTTAGGTCTGGCATACCTTAGTCTTCATAGTGAAGTATTTGCTTTTTAACACTCGAAAGAGATCTTTTGCAGTGGCTTTGCCCAATGTTATTCGTCGTTTGGTTTCTTGACCGCTGCTTCCATAGGTGTTGATTGTGGATCCAAGTAAAATACTTGACAACTTCAATATTGTCTCCATTTATCATGATGTTGCTCACTGGTCCAGTTGTAAGGATTTGTGTTTTCTTTATGTTGAGGTATAATCCACACTGAAGGCTGTAGTCTTTGCCCTTCATCAGTAAGTGCTTCAAGTTTCATCAGCTTATTCCACCTTAATTTCAAACTGACACCTGATATACGGAAAACATAATTTAGGCTGTTTTGCTTGATTTTCTTACAGCTATTGATGTTCAGTAAACCTTTCGATTTCTAATATTAAGCATTAAACAATAAAGTATAAGCACAATTGAATATGTGGCGTCTCACACTTAGCTCAAAATTCAGAACGAATTTATGTAGAAAAGCTCATGGTTTGACCAATAAAAAATGTATTTTCTTATCCCTACTCAAAATGTGAATTACGTATGGAATAACAAGACACGTGCAGGTCACTGGAAAGGAAAAGATAACATGGAGAAAACCTGAATATTCTTTTATTTTTTTAAATTTTTTTTTATTGTATTTCAGGTGAAAGCTTACAGAACAAATAGTTTCTCATGAAACAGTAGTACACATATTGTTCTATGACATTGATTCACAACCCCACAACATGTCAACCCT
>NW_004444109.1:3606328-3619617 GCF_000243295.1 Trichechus manatus latirostris | reverse complement strand
CAAACAAAAGCCCCAGGGTCCCACCAGCACAGTAGCTCAGACCGGGAAGCACCTCCACACTCGAATGGAGCTCCGTAGCGCCTCAGGAAGAAGCATAGATGGCACAGGGAGCCAGGTATTTGAGCGAAAGGAGGGGGATGCAGTGAGAGGTAAGGAAGAAATCAAAAGAAGCAGAAAAAAGGAACACCAGCAGCCAACAAATGGCACTCAGAGATCCGGCCCGTTCAGGTGAGTGGAATCCAAGCATCCAGTGCTTCCTGGACAAGAGATTGCGGTCACAGGAAGCAGAGGAGGCCTAGTGGGGGTGAAGAAGGGTGGGGGGGGGAAAGCGTATATCACAAATTACCAGTTGTTTTGTCTCCCACTGGAAATTCCATGAAGCTGCTTTCTCATACCCCCTGTTTGCTGGTCTCTGGTAGGAGTCCAAGATGGTGGATCCATGCTGTTTTATCTGATAGGGAACCTCTGCATGAATCTCTCCTCGCTATCCATTCTCTGCCAGTTTTCTCACTCCATTTGGTGCTTGGCTGAGTTCTTTATCTCTTTATTTGATGTTTTAGGGTTCCAGGATTGTTGTTTTCTCTGTTTGGCTTAGTTTTTTGGATCTTTGCTGTGGAGGGACTGCGTGGTGCTTCTGCCTAGACAGCCATTTTGCTGGAAGTCCCTGAATATTCTTGTTGATGTGTTTTAATGATTTATTATTATGTTTCCTTATAACATGGTATATGAAATGAAAAGAAAATGTAAAGGCAGTGATTCATGCAATGAGCAAGGTGCCTGTGTCACCAAAGTCTAGGCTGAAATGTGAGTTAGAATGAATGGTGAAGCCCAACCTCATTTGTTAGTCGAATGAACTTTCTGACTAGGTTCACCAAAAAGAGAGTCAATGATAAAAAGGGGATAACTGCTGAATTTTCATTGATGCAGGGGAAGAAAATCAACAGATCTAAAAGATTTGACTCAAACACTAATATGGAAAACTAATAGAACGTATACAATAATTAAAATAATAAACCTGAGAATAAATTTGTTTTAATTTTTCAACATACTCATACAGTACCATCATGGTCTGCCGTATGATCCCCAGTTATATTTTAAAAGAATCAGATCAAGAACTATAGCTGAATAAGAATTAGATCATATTTCCTCGCTTCCTCTTTTTTCTAATGTTTTTTGACTTTGCTATCATGACTTTGTTGCCAGTATTTAAAAACAAACAGACATGATTAAGTGGATTCATACCACTGAAAAATTTTAGAAGCAGAAACTGACCCCAAATTTAATAATACAGGAACAGTGACCTGGAAAGGGGTTTAAGGGCTGGATGGAGGAGCAGGGATTTGCAAAGAGAACTTCACTCTGCAAGTAGAGTTCCCCTTCTCACATGTCAAGCTATTTCAGGGAAGCCCCACCAGGCAGCCCTCCAGGAGGACTTAGAGGCAGAGCAGAAGCACAAAGTCTCTCTCTACCTATACACTTTTGTTTATGACATTTCTTCCAGGATGCTCTAGCTCTCCATCTAGACCCACCGCAGTTTGAACCATGCCTGATGGCCATTTCCTATTCGACGTCTTTCCACTGAAGACCTCATCTGGAATGGATCTTCTCCCAATTACCTCTATTACTGATGTTGTGTCTTACTGTGTTTACCATTGTCTCTCTTGCTTTATACCTGTTCGTGTACAAGCTTAAACTCTGTATTAGAATGGAAACTCTCAGAAGATAGGGACTGTATCGTCACTTATTATTCTATATCTCAACACGTCTTCAATTGTAGTTAACAAATGTCTATCAAACAAACAAAAAACATATAGATACACGTTTTTGTTGTTGTTAACTGCTCTGGAGTTGCCTCTGACTCACGGCAACTCCATGTACAATAGAACAAAATGTTGCCCAGTCCTGCTCCATTTTCACAGTCACTAGTATCCTCAAGTCCATTGTTGCAGCCACTGTAAATTTTGAGTGCCTTCCTATCCACCATGGGTGACTCTGCTGGTATTTGAAATACCAATGGCATAGTTTCTAGCATTGAAGCAACACGCAAGCCACCAGAGTACAACAAACTGACAGACAGGTGGTGACATACATGCACACATACGTAAGTACATACAAACATACATGATGAAAATTTGATAAGATGTTCAGAACAATATGTGTCAAAGTGCAGTCTGAGAACAAGCTGAATTAACAAAAACTTGATCCCCTGTGTAACACAATCCTGTGTAACTGCATCAGTGATCACCTATAATGATCTGACTTTTATCTACCCTATTCTAAGAGCTCAGCTGCTAACCAAAAGGTCTGCAATTTGAATCCACTAGCCACTCCTTGGAAACCCGATGGGGCCGTTCTACTCTGTCCTATAGGGTCGCTATGAGTCAGAATTGACTCAAAAGCAATGGGTTTGGGTTTTTTTGTTTTTAATTCTCTGAGTTCTCCATAAATATCTAGTCAATTCCCTGATTTGGGAGGGTATTGTTTAGTCTCCAGGGATGATAGAATCTGTGTTAGAAGGGATATATTTTCTATTGCTACCATAACAAAAGACAACAGATTTAACAGCTTAAATCAACACCCATTTATTATCTCATAGTTTCCACAGGTCAGAAGTCTGGGCACAATGTGTCTCATCTGGATTTCTGTCTAAGGTCTCACTGGCCAGAAATCAGTCTGTCAGCCAGCCGGTCTGGAGGCGCTGTGAAGAATCTGCTTCTAAGCTTATTCAGGTTGTTGACAGACTCCAGTTCCTTGCCTTTGTAGGACTGAGCTCCTGTTCCCTAGCTGGCTGTCAGCTGGGGGCCTCCCTTAGCTCCTACAGGCATCTCTGTAGGACTTGCACATGGACCCCTACTTCTCAGAGCCTGGCAGGCAGAGTTCGTCCCAGGCTTGAAATCTCTCTGACTTTCTCTTCTGCCTTATTTCTCTTTTCTCTACCTCTCTCTCTCTCTAGCCAGAGAAATTTTTCTGCTTTTAAGGTTTCATGTTATTAGATTGAGTCTACCCGGATAATATAAACTCTATTTTAAAATCACAACGAGCCTTGGTGGCACAAACTGTTCAGCCCTAGGCTGCTAACTGAAAGGCTGGTCATTGGAGCCCACCCAACGGTTCGGCAGGAGCAAGACGGAGAGATCTGCTTATGTAAAGATTACAGCCAAGAAAATCTTGTGGAGCAAGACTCTGACACATGGAGTCTCTATGAGTAGAAATTGACTTCATGGTACTCAACAACAAGAACATTTTAATGCCCCTAATCTTAACTACATCTGCAAAGTCCCTTTTGTCACGTAACGTAAAATATTCACAGGTTTCAGGGATTAGGGAAATTTTGTAGGACATTCTTTGGCCTGCCACAGAATGTAAATAAGGTTTTTAAATTCAAACATCCCTTAGTTTCTTATGCCTTCTCTAAAACATTTCCGTAAATGTCCATCTACTCCATGGAATGCTTTAGGGAGTACTCAGGACCCAGTGTCTCTTATGATCTGAGTTCAGCTCCAATCATGTCTATAAACCAAACCAAAGCAGTTGCTGTCGTGGCGACCCATTGGATGTCTGAGTAGAACTGTGCGCCATAGGATTTTCAAGGACTGATTTTTTGGAAGTAGATAGCCAGGACTTTCTTCTCAAGTACCTCTGCATGGACTAGAATCTCCAACCTTTTGGTTAACAGCTGAACATATTAACTGTTAGCACCATCCAGGGACAATCATCTCTATGGGTTTTACTAAAATATAAATTTTTTTAATATGACTGATGGGAATAGCAATATTTCAAGCATCTGTGGAGCCCTGGTGATGTAGTGGTTGAGAATTACGGCTGCTAACCAAAAGGTCAGCAGTATGAATCCACCAGCCGCTCCTTGTAAACCGTATGGGGCTGTTCTACTCTGTCCTATAGAGTTGCTATGAGTTGGAATTGACTCGTCAGCAATGGCTATGCCAAAATATAGCATCATATAGGGCCTCTTGATTTTTAACATTTCTAAGCCCTCTTTGCATATGCAGCTGTAAAACCACCAGCTTAATCCTATTTCTACAGACGGAACTACTGGTAATCAGAGTTTTGTTCCCAAAGGTAGATGTGGCTCTTTTTTACTAATTCATTCTGCCATGCTATGTATTTTCTATCTCTCAAGGTCATGGTTTTTTGTTTTTTTTGGTGCAGTGTTTGTTGAGAACCCAATTTTCTGAAATAGTAGCACAGAATCAACAGTGGATAATGAGAAAACTTAGGCATTTCCAGTAAAGTAAAGCAACACAAGTTATTGTTTAAAAGGCAAAATGGCTAAAGAAGAAAGTTTTCCATATAGAGAAAAGTCTTTTACTCTTTTGGTATGAAAAATAATGAGGAAGTTATATTGACAAACATCGGCCTACTTAAACTTGTTTTTGTTTGTTAATTTTGTTTCATTCTTTTTCTTCTTTTTTCCAATGTTCATGGAAGGAAACAATTAAGAATGGATTCCAGTAGCTGACCAACGGTCTAGGTAAGTTGAATTAAGTCCTTCCTTGATTGATTGAGCCCAGGAACAAGACTACATTATTTGTACTATTAACACCATTGTAGAGGAAAAAAAAAAAAGGCAGAAAAATGTGAACTGCAAAGCAAAGGGATATTTATATGAGTCCAAGGTTTTTGATTCCTAAGAACCATGAAGAATTGTTTAGGATTTCACATGGTACTAAGAGCTTTACACAATTTAATTGATTTTGCTTTGGGTATGTATTTTTTTAAATTAAGCCTGCATCAGGATGCAGTGAGGATGGGAGTTAAATAATATGTTCTGAAGCTGCAAACTTCTGCTTAGTGTTGCACTTCAAAGCCCACAATCTCTTTACCCTAAAACATTATCTTTCCATAGGAGGGCAAAGATTTAAAATCGCTCTTATTAAAGTTATGGAGAAAGGTTTAATATTCACAGCCAGACAAGACTGTAAGATTTATTCATAAATTACAGGGTATTTTCCATTGTTAAAGTTCTGCTCAAAATTGTTGACTATATTTCTTTAAATATTATATTTCTTTATTGAAAAAAGTAATGAAGCACATGGTAAATATGGGAAAATCATAGGACATTCCAAATGGTACAAAACAGAACACTGCTTTAGGTCTCTTTCTTTCCACACCATACACTAACTGTCTATATCCCACTCTCAAAGGCAAACACTGACATTCATCTACTGATGATGCATCTTCTTGGAAATATGCAATGCTGATACAAGCAATATTAGTGCATGTATGCGTACACATATATGTTGTGTGTGCATATATATGTCAAGTATATATTTGTTGTTCTTAGCTGCTGTGGAGTCAGCCCCCAATTCATGGTGAGCCTATGCACAATGGAAAAAAATGCTACCTGGTCCTATGCCATCTCCATGATCAGTTGTGGATCAGACCACTGTGGATCCATAGGGTTTACATTGGCTGATTTTCAGAAGTAGATCTCCAGGCCTTACTTCCTAGTCTGCCTTTAGTCTGGAAACGCCACTAAAACCAGTTCAGTATCATAAAAAAAAAAAAAGGAAAACACCCATTGCCGTCGAATCTATTCTGACTCACAGTGATCTTGTTGTTGGACAAAGTAGAACTGCCCCACAGAGTTTAGCATTACAGCAACAGTCAAGTCTCCACTGACAGATGGGTGGTGGCTGAATATGAGGTGCACGGGTTGGGAACTGAACCCAGATGTCCAGCACAGAAGGGGACAATTCTACCACTGAATCACCAATACCTCATCACATATACATACACACATACACACATATATGTATATCTATATAAAGTGTTTTACAGGTCCATAATTATTAAACCGATCTCCTACTGATGGATGTTTAGATTGTTTCCAGTCTTTTATCATCACAGACAATGCGGTAGTGTGTACTTGCATGTTTATATACACATGGTCTGCAAATGACATTCCTAGAAATGAATTTTCCAGGCCAATGGGTCTGTGTGTTTTAATTTTCTTAAGTGTTGTTATTTTTCAAGAGTTTTTACCAATTTTCGCTCTCATAGACAGTGTATACAATGGCTTTTTCCCTCATACCCTTACATACAAGATATTATCACATTTTTTGATTTACGCCAATGTGGAAAGTGAAAAATAGCACCTCATTATATGTTTAATTTTGATTTTAATTATGCACAAGATTGAGTATGTTTTCATATGTTTGAAAGTCATTTATCTTTGTTTTGGTTTATCACAGTCAACAGCCTCGTCATGCCGTGCCTGTTTTTCTCTTATATTTTGGTAACTTTGGTCACTTTCTTATTGATTTATAAATACTCTTTTATAATAAAAAAGTCAGGCTTCTGTCAATCTTTTCTGTTGCAAGTATTTTTCCCGTTTATTTTTTGACCTGGTTTAAGGATTATTTGCCCTGCAGAACTTTTTAAATTGTAAGCATTAAATTTATCATTATTGCTTCTAGAAATTGTATCTTATTTAAAAAGGTTGATTCCACATCAAGTTTATTTTAAAAACTATGCTGATTGTTACTACTGGTGATAAAACATATTCTTTTTTTTTCTATTGTAATCTTTCGTTTCACACGGAATTTAATTTGCTCTAACCAGTAGGAGTCCAGTTTCATTTTAACTTTTTTTTTTTTCCAGATGGTAAGGCAGTTGTCCAAACATGATTTTGATTTGAAACACTGTAATTATCATATGTTAAATTTGATAAATAGATAGATGCATAGATAGATTCTACTGTTTCTATTTAGTACCATTAAACTCTCTCTCGTTTTATGTGGCAATTACAATTATCTCAATTCCAAAGGCCATGTAATGTATTTTAATGTCTAGAAGGCTAGGGTAGTACCATCTTGCCACAGAGATATACACTCAAAATTTTTCTTTCCAAACTGTCTTTGAAATTCTTGCAAGTTTAAAAGTTTATATGAGATATAGAATCAGCTGGTCTATGTAAGTAAAAAAGAAAGCCAGCTCTATTTTGATATTACATTATATAAAAACATTTAAGAATATTAATATATTGATTTATTTTCTAAATAATAGTGCATGTGTTGCCATATATTTAAGTCTTGTCTTTTTTCTCTTCCATGGACCTCAGTATTTTTTTTTTTTCATATAAATCCTGAATATTTCCTGTTAATTTTATTCCTAAATTTTGCTTTCTTTTTTAGTTTCCTCATCATTATAATGAAAATAATAATACGGTTGTTTTGAGGATTACATTTTAGACATGTAAAAATCTTACAACAGTGATAAGCACAAAATAAATACTCATTATGTGGTAGTTAAGGAGCCCTGGTGGCCACAGTAGAACTGGCTGCTAACCCACCCAGCAGCTTCCGTGGGAGAGAAACTTGAAAGACCTGGCAATCTGCTCCGGTAAAGATTACAGCCTAGAAATCCTACGGGGCAGTTCTACCCTGTTGCATGGGGCTGCTATGATTGAAAAGCAATGGCACCCAACAACAACATGTGTTAGCTATTATTATTGTTGCCATTAATTAATGTGCAATGATTTTATAACCATCCATCTTACTAAATTTAAAATGTTTTGATAATTCAAACTACAAGTATTTCTAGTAATATTTAGATTAGTTTGATTTTCTCATATATAGACTCAGATCAACTGCAAATGACAATTTTGCATCTTTCTTTTTAAATTTTCTACTTCATTTCTACATTTTACCGAATTCCATTGACTTAATACTTCCAGAGAAATTTTAACCAATACTAGCAATAGTGTACACCTTTGTCTGTTCTTGATCTAATAGAAGTAATCATGTATTATTTTTAACCAATTATGTATTGATTTTTTGAAAAAACTTTTTAGGCATTGACATTGGCATTGCATAAGCTAATAACTGTATATGTGATTTTCCTCTTTACAATGATTTGAATAGACTCCTTGACATTGAACTAGATTCCTAGCATGTTTATTCTCTTATTTAAATTAATTTAATGTATTGCTGGATTATATTTGCTAACACATTATTTAGAATTTCTAAATAAGTAGTTATGAATTAATTGTTTTGTGGTTTTATTTTATTTTATGCTACAGTGTATTCCGTGTTTTGAGGGATGTGCGTATTGTTATACTTGTTTTCTATAAAAGTTACAAGAGTGCATATTATTTTTATATGTTCTGCAACTTAAATATAATGTGATTTATCTGTCCCTTAGCTGCTTGATGCTATTCCATTGTGAATATATCTATTCTTGGTAATTTTGTATTTTGTAGGATTTGCTTTTATGATAGTGAGGAAAACAAGCAGAAAGTTTTATCAAATTATGTAGCTTTCGCTATGATAACTACTTGGCCAAATGTTATGTCTTTTCTGAGTTTAGGTTTTCAACTCTTTTTATATAGCATTGAATACAATGTTCTCTTACAATTAACTTCATTTCCTTTGTATTTGTAGTTACCATCAGCTTCCTTTCTAAATTTGAATATTTGTGGGTTTTTTGCATTTTGACATTGATTAGATAACCAGTATTCTGTTTTACTGTTGTTTCCTCGAAGACCAGCTTTTGAACTTATTTATGAATTTTGATTTTTCTTGTTTTCTAATTTATTAATTTCTGCCATTTTCTGAACTAATTCCTTCTTTTTGTCTTGAAGTTAGAGTGATTTTCTTTTACTAGTGTCTTGAGTGAAATCTTAATTAATTATTTTATAAATATTTAAATTTTCTTTTCAGCTTTGCTTTGGTTGTACCCCAAACTGTTACAGAGTATTTTCATTACTGTAGTTTTTTAGATATTTAACTATTTTGTTTACTTTATTTTAAAGGTTTTGTGAGAGAATTTTCTGTTAATGTATAAATGAGGTAGGATTTTAAATTGCATATTTGTGAGCAATTTAGACTTGCTGTTCTGTGAATTCCTTATTTTACTATGAGATTATTTCCTTTCACTTATCAATATATAAGAGCTCTTGGTATTGGACAGGAATTAATCCTTTATCATCTGTATTACAATATTCTTCTGTCCTGTCATTACATCCTGATTTCTTTATGGCTTTTACCCATACAAAAAGTTTAAAATAAATTTACGCTTTTGTACAGATATATAGTCTTACCTACCTTTCTTTTGTTGAAGTCCTGGTGGTGCAATTGTTAAGTGCTTAGTTGCTAACCTAAAGGGTTGGCAATTCAAACTCACCCGCCACTCCGAAGGAGAAAAGACTTGGCTATCTGCTCCCAAAAAAGATTATAGCCTAGGAGACATTATGGGACAGTTCTACTCTGTCACATAGGGTAATTATGAGTCAGAATCAACTTGACATCATGCAACAACAACCTTTCTTTTATAATGTCTGAGTTTATACTCTCCTTAAAAAAAAATCTCTGCTCTTTAGGATATACATATAAACTCCTAATTATTTATTGGAATTTTTTTTCTTCCTTTAATTTTTGCCTTTAATATTTTTCTCAACAACCAATTGTATTAGTAATTCTGTGGGTTTTTATGCCATGTATCCTATATAAGTTATTTTTATAAAGATTTTATGAAATTTATTGTGTTGCTTGCACAGATTGCCTAAAATTTCTAAGTGGCAGGAAGAGTGCTAGAATGAGGATTCCACCCACTGACATTAACCACTCCATGGGTGCTATGTCCATTCAGTATGATAGAGCTGCTGTACACACAACACTCACAAAGTGTTGACAACTGAAATCTGTTTTAATTACTCAAAAACAACAGAGAGCATACAACAAAGAACAGTTCCATGATGAGTGATCCTCCAGCTCCAAAGCTGTCTGGGTGGAGAAGGAAAACTCTTCTATTACATGCCTCTGCTTGGTACCGTAGGCGAGGAACCAGGATAGTTCCATGACGAGCAGTCCCCCCTGGCTTAAAAGCTGTCCAGACAGGACAGAAACCCTTCTATGCATGCCCGATGATGCACTGTAGGTGAGAGACTAGGAAATCCCTGCCCCAGTCAGTTTTATACTACAGAGGCTGAGTGACTCATTGCATGGAACGCAATGCATATTTTCCCTCCAGGCCATCCAAGGAGAGAATAATTAGACATATGGGTACGAGCCCGGAATTTCATTATTTTAGCCCTTCTGCTTATTGGGCTTCAGGGGTGGTGGTGGTTTGTTCTGAAGCCTAAAGATGCTAGCAGGGGTAGACATGGGGAAGATCATGTCTGCTAGGCTTGTCCAAAGTACCTTCTTCTCCCAGTTATGTTATAACTTTCTTTAGTAGAATGTAAAGAGATTTAACAATGCTGCAATTTAAATTAAACTTTGAAATGTTGCTTAGGATTTTTCAACTTGTCTTCATAAATTTTATTAGGGTATACAGTGGGACAATAATATATATAAAATAATATACATTAAATTTAGGACATGTAATTCTTACAGTTTTTGTTTTGTTTTGTCTTTGCATTTTCTATAGATTTATTTTTATTTAGCTTTATTAAACAATGAATTTCCCTTTGAAGTTCATTGTTTAATAGTACTTTTAGGGAGAATCTTTTGGCCCAGTCTTCTTATCATTTTTACCCCTGCTGATTTTCTGTTTAGATGTTTATATCCTCTGAAAATAATGACATTTTGGCTCATACTTTACAATTTGTATAATCCTTATTTTTTCTACTCATCTCATTGCTTTACTCAAGACCTACAATACAAATGTTAAATACTCAAGGGCAGTTTGTAAGTTAAAGAGTTATTAATCTGTAATTAACAGAAAACTTTCAGTGACTTAGAAAATTAAAAGGTTATGCTTCTGGAGAAAAGATAGAGGATTTAACATACATGTTTTTTTGGTCACTTCTGAAATCTCACAAAAATTAAAATATATATAAATCCAAATCCTAAACTGTCAGTGGGAAAATTGAGAGTCAAACCTATTAAATTGCAGAATTCTTAAGATACTCAGCAATTTTCAGTATCTAGACAGGTAGCTTACCCAGAAATAAGATTGATTTTTCAGAGTTCCTCATTTACTTGGGTCCCTTGCTTGTGATATTTTTCAGCATTTTTTGCTATTTAAAATCTATAATTTATTGTAGTATTTTTCATTCTAGATAAATATTTTCTTTACTACCTAAGTTTGCATTCATTTTCTTACATAGAACCCTGAAACTATGTAAGCTTTAGACTCCATAATACTTGGATTTTTTTTTCTAACATCAAGTATATTTGGAATTTGGGTGAAGGATGGGGTAAAATAACGAGAACTGTCTTAAATCTGTTTAAGAATCAGTTTGATCCGTATATCGGTCTCCTTTTCCTCTCCATGTTGCGGGATGACTGTGCTCTAGGCCAGCCCAGGAGAAGACTGAAAACCTATTCGCTACAGAGGATGAAACAGAGAGTCTCTAGGCTGTATGAGCCTGGCACAGTTGTTGGTGAGGCCACTGTAATGAGAATTGGAGTATTCCCAAGTAGGATCCCAGAATGCTGGCAGCCAGATTTTTAACCTCTAGCCAGAAGATCAAAGAGGTATCTCTGGATTATTTGAGAAGCATCAGACAGAAAATCTAGGGAAAATGACACCAAAATTCGTTATAAAACATCCCAGTTAGATTACCCTATGATGAAGTCCAACGTAGTGCTCAGAGCTTCCATTTTGCATTCTGAGTTCCTACAATGAAACATCATCTAAGGAACATGAAAGATGAAGAAAAAAATTAGAAACCGAGGCAGCGACTAGTGACTGAGGAAAAAACATTTAAGTAAAATCTATCACAAACATACTCAGAAAATAGAAGGTATTATTACACTGATAATATAAGAACAGGATGTTCTGAAACAGAAGACTCCAGTTATAAAATAGAGGATTTTGAAAATTAAAAATATGATAAAAGCGAAGGCAAGAATTAATAGAATAATTTAAAATAAGTTGAAAAAAATCTATAAAAAGCAGAAGAAATAAGGAAGTGATGGAAAGGAGGAAGAGGGGAGGTATAAAAACTGAAGGACTATTCTCAGAGGCCAATCTCAAACAATACATGGTTCAGAAGTAGAAAATAGAGGAGAAAAAAGGAAAGGTGATGAAATCATGAGTGTAAAAAAAAAAAAAATCAATACGTAAGGATATGAGTTTCCCGATTGAAAGGGCAACCTAGTTCATCAGAGTGAAATTTCAGAAGAAAGAATAAAAATAGAAGAGACAATGTTTTTTCAGAGAGAACAAAAAGTCATATACAAAGAAATTAGGAATCTGGATATCTTCAGACTTCTCAAAATCTTCTGACTGGTAAATTTGCATTAATACTCCATCATTAAAAAGTGGCCACCTCTACCAGCACTATTATTAGTATCAACAACAGCAACAAAAACTCACATTTTATGGTTGCTATACTAGGCCCTCTGTTCTATGTTACATATGTGTAGTCTTATTTAACAAATCACATTGACATATGAGAAGATGTCACTGTGCAAATTTTATGGATGAAAAAACTGCATCAGTGGTGATGGGCAATGTGTCTAAGATCATGCATTAGTACATGGCAAATCTGGGATTTGAATCCAAGTCTACTGACTTAAAAAAATAGCATCTCCCACTATTCTAAACTTTTTCCAATTCTTATCTTTTTTTCCCCAATATTGCAGTTGTTACTAAGCTTACTTTCACAATTTTTTATAAACACATCACTTTCAAGGGCCTATTTTGCATATCTCTTATACGGGGCTCATGGTACTACCTAGATAAATATTCTAAGTTATAATGATGGTGATATCTCCCTCTCTTTAGAGTCCAGAGGTAGAAAAAGAAGATGTTAGGATTTCTAGCCAATTTACAAATTTGTATAGGCACTACCACAATTGAATGATTGTTGTATATGGCTCTGCTGAGCACAGTTAACCAACACTCTTTGTGTTGGCAACCTAGACTCCACCCTAAGATTCCAGTTCAAGCTTCTGTTCTGTCAAATTGTGGAAGATTATATCCCCTGATTCTCACTAATTCGCTAGCTGATCATACAGCCAGAATAACTGGTATTCTTAAGTGAGTTATAACATGTTTTACTATTTATTATTAGTCTTTGCTTAATACAATTCCTAGGAGCCACTGGATGGAGCAAACTGTTAAGTTCTTAACTTCTCGCAGAAACGTTGATGATTTGAACACGCCCAGAGGTGACTTGGAGCCCTGGTGGCGCAGTGGTTAAGTGATACGGCTGCTAACTGAAAGGTTGACAGTTCAAATCTACCAGCTGCTCCTTGGAAACCTTATAGGGCAGCTCTACTCTGTCCTCTAGGGTCGCTTTGGGTCGGAATTGACTCGATGGCAACGGGTTTGGTTTTGGTTTGGTTAGAGGTGCCTTGGAAGACAGGCTTATT
>NW_004444109.1:3596755-3605432 GCF_000243295.1 Trichechus manatus latirostris | reverse complement strand
TATGAATCAGGAAAAGGAATGTTCTCACAGCTTGTATAAAGTTGGTAGTCCACTCAGCAAAAACGGCCAGCTACAAATTAATATCCTAAAGTATTTCACAAGAAAATATATCTCTTTATATAATTTTCTTTGGTTCAATATATAATTAACATGTAAAGTAGCCAGTTATCATACTCTCTTAATTAGATTATATACACCTTATAAAGATAATTAATGTATTTTCTTCTCCAATCAATGCAACTTAATTATAAAGTTTCTATTTTTAAAAACTTCACAGATTTTTAATTAGATATGTGTAAAATATTTTCTGTAGCCTAGGTCATACAGTAATTTACAATATTTGTGTATCATCGTGAGCTACATTAAAGTCAGCAGGTGTTATAAACAAGAGCATGACCAGCAAACAGTGTGTCAGAAGGAAAAAAAAAACCCAATAGTTTAAATTAAAAGGTTTCATTTCCAGCTTCAGAAGTTACTAGTCAGGTGTCTTGGACATCCAACCATTAAGGGTTGTTGCAAGAATTAAAGAAAAATAATACAAAAAGACAGCTAAGACCTTTTGTAGAGCACAGTGAATGTTCACAAAGTTACCTTGCCCTCCTCTATTACTATTTTTGAAAGACATAAAGATCTAAAAATATGCTTCACTGTCAAAGAATTTTCTAAATGAATGCAAATACTGAAAGGAAATTCTGGTTTGTTGATAGATATGAACAGAAGTACCAACTGGGTAATTACATAGGAAAATGGGACCTCTGAATATATAGTATTCATAATATAAAAAATCTTGATATGAATACAGCAGAAAGATGCACGTTTTTAAATAGAGCAAAACCAGTTATCTAGGGGAAACAATTACTTCAAAATGAATAAAACTTGACAATGAAAAATTAAGAACAATTCAAGATATGACAAAAGCTATAGTATGAACCATGTCTGATGGGAATAATTATTTTCAGTGAAAATTCACTTTAGAGGTAAAATAACTTTTCACCACTTAACAGGAACCAATAATGCTCTTTTTCACTGCAAATCTAGTATTCTATGTCAATTGTTTAGCAATACAAAGCTCTTTCAAATATTGGGCCATGTCAGCTTCAGTTTTCCAATAGTTGAATGCATATGACTTTTGAGAATGTTCAATATTTGAGATTTTATGAAAAAGATGAACAACAATAAAGAAATACCAGCTTTCCTGGCTCCAAAATATTGTGAAAATCGCTGTAGTATATTGCTGTAAATGTTCACTACGCATGTTAAATATGTGCAAAGAAAAGTCCACAGGCTTTGGAGTTAAAAAGACTTACACTTTAATTCATACTATATCATTTATCAGCTGTGTGACCATGTTAACATCCAAACCCAAATGTCCTTAGTAAATTGTGAAACAGGCAGTCTTTATGTTTCATATGTTTATTGTAGTAATTAAGCTACAAACTCTTAGTTCATTAATTGACATGTGGTAAAAAAAAAAAAAAAAATTAAAATATTTCTGTCTACCTCTTCCCCTTCACTCATTTTCTTGTGTATTTTGTCTAGAATTTTCAAAATTGACAAACCATACCATCCTCAATTATAGATAGGTAAAATAGATGAGATAGATACATACACATGTATGAAATATACACACAGAATATTTAAAAATTACCTAAAAAAATTAATCTTTAAATTCACAATACCTGTTGCTAGTCAAGTTGATTTGAACTCATAGCGACCCTATGAATAGGACAGAGTAGAATTACCTCATAGGGTTTCCAAGCTGTAATCGTTATGGAAACACACTGCCACATTTTTCTCCTGCTGAGGGGCTGGATGGAGGGATCAAACTCAACAACTTTCGGTTAGCAACCGAGCACTTAACCACTATACTACCAGGGCTCTTTAAATTTGTGATACAAAGTAAAAATACAAATTGACCCCAATTTAGGTTTTTTTTTTTTTTTAATCCCATTTATTCAGTGTGTTTTAGGATAATAAAACAGAGAAAGTCTTTGTTTTCATGGAGCTCTATTCTAGTGTGTGTGTGTATGTGTAGAGTGGGGGGGGGGGTACTAATAAATCAACAAATAAAACTACTATATGTTAATGAATGGTAGTGCTAAAAACAAAATTAAACAATATGAGGAGACAGAAAAAAAATACTAATTTTATATAAAACCCGTCGCCGTAGATTCCGACTCAGTGACCTTATACGACAGAGTAGAACTTCCGCATAGGATTTCTGTGGCCGTAATCTTTACAGAGGCAGACTGCCACAGCTTTCTGTCATGGAGTAGCTGGAGGGTTCAAACCGCTGACCTTTCAGTTAGCAGCCAGGTGCTTTAACCATTGCGCCACCAGGGTTCTTTAATTTTATAAAGAATGATCAAGTGTGTTCTCTTTGATAACCTAGCAAATGGGGCAGAGAACTGAAGGAAATGAGAGATGGATATATGGACTCTATAGGAATCTGAGGGATGAATGTTCTAGACAAAAGAAATAGAAAATGTGAATTCCTTGATGTGGCAACGTCTTAGTTGTCTAGTGCTGCTACAACAGAAATACCACAAGTGGATGGCTTAAACAAAGAGAAATTTATTTCTTCACAGTAAAGTAGGCTATAAGTCCAAATTCAGGGCATCAGCTCCAGGGGAAGGCTTTCTCTCTTTGCCAGCTTTCTCATCAATGTTCCCATGGACTAGGAGCTTCTCCATGCAGGAACCCTGGGTCCAAAGGACATGCTCCTGGCACTGCTTTCTTGGTGGTATGAGGTCCCCCTGTCTCTCTGCTCACTTCTCTCTTCTATATTTCAAGAGATTGCCTCAGGACACAATCCAATCTTGTAGAATGAGTCTTGCCTTACTAACACAACTGCCACCCATCCTCCCTCATTACCATTATAGAGGTAGGATTTACAACATGTAGGAAAATCACACAATACCAGGAATCATGGCCCAGCCAAACTGATACACACATTTTTTGGGGGACATAATTCAATCTATGACAGGCAGTATCCTTGCAAAGTTAATGTAGCTGAAACAGAATGGGCAAAAGATAATCATACAAGACCAGAGAGTAGGAGAATGAGACAAGGTCTCAGAACCTTGAAGTCTTTGATAAAGACTGGTTCATACCATATTCTGATTCATACCATAGCCATTGAGGAGAGGGAAGGGAGAGTTCAAGCAGAAAATGGAAAAAAGTATGTGTTAAAAAGCCAACCTGGCTGCTGTATGATGTAAAAGTAATACAGGTTAACAGTGAGATGATGAGAGATGGTGGTGTCTTGGCTCTGGTCATAGTGGTAGAGATGGTGATAAGTCATCAGATAGTAGATACACTTCGAAGGTAGAGGTAAAAGATTCGTTGATGTATTGGATAGAATTCAGCTGGGAGATGAACTAAGATGAAGAACAACTTTTTTTTCCTCTTGAGTAACAGAAAGAACGATGACATAGGCATCTACAGAACAGAGTTAAGACCTGAAGAGGAAGAGTTTTGGCCAGGAAAACAAAGTCTGAGACTCCTATCAGGTAACCTCTATGATGACTAGTGAGGAATTAGGTACAGGAGTTCAAGGCAGAGAGCTGGCCTGAAGATATTAATTTGCAAGTGGTCAACTAGAGAATGAATGTCAAGAGAGGGAAAAAAGAAGTCTGAGTGAGTACTTGAGTCTGGCCAGGGAGAGGAGGATGAGCCAACAAGGGAGCTGAGAAGGATAACAATGGCAGAGAATAGCTTTTTAGAGCCACGTAAAAGCAGCTGTTAGAGGAGGAAAGAGTAACTGTGTCAAATAATTTTGAGAGCAGCATTGAAATGAAAAATGAAGAGTTGACCACTGAATTTGACAACAGTGAAGCCATTGGTGGACTTGATAAAAACAGTATAAATGGAGAAGTGAGAATGAAAGAATGCCTGGATTGAGTTAAAAAAAATATTGAAGCAGAGAAAATGAGAGTGGGGGAATTATAGAGACAACTCATTCCATGGAACATCATTAAGCATGAAGTCTTTTTTTTTTTTTCCTCCAGCACCAGTAAGTGTATATTTATTCACTGTATTTTCCCAGGGAAAAGAGAGGGGAAGGCAAAAGTATCGACATGTGTTACAAAATGACAGAAGGGAAAGGAAGTACCCAGTACAGCAAAATCAACCATCAAATAAACCCTTCCCAATAATGGACATCACCAAAGTCTTTTAATAGTCAATTTCCTTCTTGCACAGGTAAGGAAACTGTGGTCCAGAATGGTTTGATGACTTATCTAGATAAATGAAAAAGTATTTTCTATTGTGAAAGCAATTCAATTTTTTTTTTTTGGATATATTGTTTTTTTCCTTAATAAGAATCATGCTCTGAAATTATCAACTGGAAACAATACAATCAATTTGCATACACAAACTTATTAATTGTACAGAAACTGCAAACTTCATGAAAATTCTTCATGGCAAATCATAATACAAAAGACTTTAATAATGAACAGCTGATAAGAAGCAAACTTGAAATGTGAATCCTATACTTTTTTGAAAATGACATTCTAATGATTAACCAAGGTACATTAGCAGAGAACTTGTTCATAAAGCATCATCTCCATATCAATATTGATTATAAAAATAGATGTACTTTAGAGAAGGTATCAAACAGTGATGAAAGACACTCACCTTTAATACAGCAATGGTAGGAGGTACATTCAGTTTTGGCTCTCCATTTATCAGGTAAGTAACAATGCACAAGTTATTTAACTCTTAATCTACAATGTCGTCATTTGTAAAATTAGGACACTGGTTCCTACCTCATAGATCTGTTATAAGGATTAAATGAGATAATATATATAAACTTCTTAGTATAGCACATGTTTAGTATTCAAAAATGGTAGTAATTATGATCATTAATATTTTATATTGTTATTTACGTTGACTGAAAAACCACTGGGTTTAATTTATTTTTATTAATTTTACTGTGGAAAATTTAAACCATATTAAAAAGTAGAGAATATATTATAATGATCTGGTACGTGGTTCTATATCCAACCTCCTAAATTTTCTCAATCTACCAATGGATTATTATAAAACAAATTTCAGTCATCCTATCATTTAATCCATAAATATTTCACAGTACATCTCTAAAAGATTAAATTTTTTAGAAATAATGTAATCTTAATATCATTCTTGTAGCCAAAACACTAATAGTAATTTCTTTTTTTTTTTTTACTTGTTGTAATTAAATGAGATTTACATTTCAAGTTAGTCTCCCATATAAAATTTTTATACATATGTTGTTATGAGACCCTAATGGCTCACCCCATTCTGGGACAGCACACTCCTCCTTTCCGCCCCTGATTCCCCATGACCATTCAACCAACTCCTAACCCTCTCTGCCTTCCCATCTTACCTCTGGACAGGAGCTGCCCCTGTCTCTTGTAGCTACTTGACTAAGAGACACACTCTTCACGAGTATCACTTTATGTCCCACAGTCCAGTCCAATCCCTGTCTGAAGAGTTGGCCTCGGAAATTGTTTTAGTTCTGGGCTGATGGAGAATCCAGGGTCCATGCTTTCTGGGGATCCTCCACTCTCAGTCAGACCATTAAGTCTGGTCTTCTTACTAGAATTTCAGTTCTGCATTTCATCCTTCTACTGCTCCATCAGGGACTCTCTGCTGTGTTCCCGGTCAGGACATTCATTGGTGGTAGCCGGGCACCATCTAGTTCTTCTGGTCTCAGGCTGACAAAGTCTCTGCTTTATGTGGCCCTTTCTGTCTCTTGGGCTAATACTTTACTTGTGTCCTTGGTGTTCTTCGTTCTTCTTTACTCCAAGTGGTTGGGACAAATTGAGGCATCTTAGATGGCCACTTGCAAGCTTTTAAGACCCCAGATGCCACTCACCAAAGTAGGATGCAGAACATTTTCTTAATAAGCTTTGTTATGTCAATTGACCCAGACCCCTTACTCTGCTACTCTGTTTCTCAAGGTATTTGATTGTATTCAGGAAACTTCTTAGCTTTGGTTTAGTCCAGTTGTGCTGACTTTCCTTGTAGTGTGTGCTGTCCTTGTCTTCGCCTAAAATGATTCTTCTCTACAATCTAGTTAGTGAATAACCCTCACCCTCCCTCCCCACCCCCGAAACCATCAAAGAATATTTTCCTCTGTGTTTAAACCTTCTCTTGAATTCTTATAATAGTGGTCTTATACAGTGGTCTTATCTGTCCTTCTGTGACTGACTAAATTCACTCAGCATAATAAGTTCCAACTTCCACCATGTTATACCATGTTTCACAGCTTCATTGCTGTTCTTTATCATTGCATAATATTCCCTTGTGTGGATATACCATAGTTTGTTTATTCATTCATCCACCGATGGGCACTTAGGTTGCTTCCATCCTTTGGCTATTGTGAACAGTGCTGCGATGAACATGGGTGTGCATATATCTATTCATGTGACGGCTCTTGTTTCTCTAGGATATATTCCAAGGAGCGGGATAGCTGGATCGTATGGTACTTCTATTTCTAGCTTTTTAAGGAAGTGTGAAATTGATTTCCAAAGTGGTTGTGCCATTTTACATTCCCACCAACAGTGTATAAGTGTTCCAGTCTCTCCATCTCTCCAGCATTTATTATTTTGTGTTTTTTTGATTAATGTTAGCCTTGTTGGGGTGAGATGATATCTCATTGTAGTTTTGTGCATTTCTCTAATAGCTAATGATTGTGAGCATTTCTTCATGTATCTATTAACTGCCTGAATATCTTCTTTGGTGAAGTGCCTGTTCATATCCTTTGCCCTTTTTTTAATTGGGTTATTTGTCTTTTTGTTGTTGAGGTTTTGGAGTATCTTGTAGATTGTAGAGCTTAAACGCTGATAGGATTTGTCGTAGTCAATTTTTTTTTCCCAGTCTGTAGGTTGTCTTTTTACTTTTTTGGTGAAGCCTTTTGATGAGCATACGTGTTTGATTTTTAGGAGCTCCCATTTATCTAGTCTCTCTTCTGGTGCTTGTGCATTGTTACTTATGGTTCTTATTGTGTTTATGCCATTTATTAGGGCTCCTAGCTTTGTCCCTATTTTTTCTTCCATGATCTTTATCATTTTCGATTTTATATTTAAGTCTTTGATCGTTTTGAGTTAGTTTTTGTACATGGTGTGAGCTATGGGTCTTGTTTCAGTTTTTTGCAGATGGGTATCCAGTTATGCCAGCACCATTTGTTGAAGAGACTGTCTTTTCCTCAATTAATGGACTTTGGGCCTTTTTCAAATACTAGCTGCTCATAGGTCGATGAGCTTATATCTGGAGTCTCAGCTCTGTTCCATTGGTCTATGTATCTGTTGTTGTACCAGTACCAGGCTGTCTTGACTACTCTGGTAGTATAATAGGTCCTAAAATCAGGTAGTGTAAGACCTTCCACGTTGTTCTTCTTCTTGGGTAATGGTTTGTTTATTCGGGGCCTCTTCCCTTTCCATATGAAGTTGGTTATTTGTTTCTCCATCTCATTAAAAAATGCTGCTGGAATTTGGATTGGGATTGCATTGTATCTGTAGATTACTCTGTGTAGAATTGACATTTTCACTATGTTAAGTCTACCTATCCATGAGCAAGGTGTATTTTTCCACTTATGCAGGTCTCTTTTGGTTTCTTGAAGTACTGTCTTGTAGTTTTCTCTGTATAGATCTTTTATGTCTCTGGTTAGATTTATTCTTAGTATTTTATCTTCTTGGGGGCTATTGTAAATGGTATTGATTTGGTGATTTCTTCTTCAAGATTCTCTTTGTTGGTGTAAAGGAATCCAACTGATTTTTGTATGTTTAGCTTGTATCCTGAAAATTTGCTGATATCTTCTATTAATTCTAGTAGTTTTCTTTTGGATTCTTTGGGGGTTTCTGTGTATAAGATCATATCATCTGCAAACAGAGATACTTTGACTTCTTCCCTACCAATATGGATGCCCTTTATTTCTTTTTCAAGCCTAATTGCTCTGGCTAGGACCTGCAGCACAATGTTGAATAGTAATGGTGATAGAGGGCATCCTTGTCTGGTTTCTGTTCTCAAGAGGAATGCTTTCAAAGTCTCCCCATTTAAGATGACGCTGGCTGTTGGTTTTGTATAAATGCCCTTAATTATATTGAGGAATTTCCCTTCTATTCCTATTTTATTGAGAGTTTTTATCATAAATGGGTGTTGGACTTTGTCGAATGCGTTTTCTGCATCGATTGATAAGATCATGTGGTTCTTGTTTTATTTTTGTGATGGATTACATTGATTGTTTTTCTAATTTTGAACAATCCCTGCATACCTGGTATAAATCCCACTTGGTCATGATGAATTATTTTTTTGATATGTTGCTGAATTCTATTCACTAGAATTTTGTTGAGGATTTTTGCATCAATGTTCATGAAGGATATGGGTCTTTAATTTTCTTTTTTTATGGTGTCTTTACCTGGTTTTGGTATCAGGGTTATGCTGGCTTCATAGAATGAGTTTGGGAGTATTCCTTCCTTTTCTATGCTCTGAAATACCTTCAGTAGAAGTGGAGTTATCTCTTCTCTGAAAGTTTGGTAGAATTCTCCAGTGAAGCCAGCCGGGCCAGGGCTTTTTTTGTTGGGAGTTTTTTTTTGATAACCTTTTCAATCTCTTCTTTTGTTATGGGTTTATTTAGTTGTTCTACCTCTGTTTGTGCTAATTTAGGTAGGTAGTGAGTTTCTAGAAATTTGTC
>NW_004444109.1:3574779-3595947 GCF_000243295.1 Trichechus manatus latirostris | reverse complement strand
TTTTCTTTAAGTGTTTTTTTTTTTCATCTTTTTCATTGTTGCAGATTTTGTGTTTGCTGGGTCTTTATGTTTTTCTGCTTTTTTATTTTGATTTGTAGGATTGTTAGATTCCTTTGTGGCTACCTTAATATTTACCCCTATTTTTCTAAGTTTATACCAGTCTTTTATTACTTTATATTGCCTTGACTTCCCCTCAATATGAAAAATCAATGTCTGCATTTTTTAAGTTCCTCTTTTTTTGTTTTAATGTTGTCCTTTTTTACATATTGATATCTCTGTTTCCTTATTTTCAATGTTTTAGCTTTGATGTATCTTTCAACTTCCCTATCTGAGTCAATATCTGGTTACTCTGTCCTGTATTATCTAACCATAGGACTCCCTTTAGTACTTCTTGTAATTTTGGTTTGGTTTTTGCAAATTCCATGAAATTCTGTTTATCTGGAAATGCCCTAAT
Organism: Trichechus manatus latirostris; assembly: GCF_000243295.1. Taxonomy (NCBI): domain Eukaryota; kingdom Metazoa; phylum Chordata; class Mammalia; order Sirenia; family Trichechidae; genus Trichechus; species Trichechus manatus. The sequence continues at coordinate 3,595,493 of NW_004444109.1, read as the reverse complement.
TTTACCATCATATTTGAGAGACAGTTTTGCTGGATATATAATTCTTGGCTGGTAGTTGTTTTCCTTCAAGGCTTGTATATGTCATCCCATTGCCTTCTTGCCTGCATGGTTTCTGCTGAGTCGTCCGAGCTTATTCTAATTGACTCTCCTTTGTCGATGACTTTTCTTTTATCCCTAGCCGCTCTTAAAATTCTCTCTTTATCTTTGATTTTGGTAAGTTTGAGTCTAATAAGTCTTGGTGCTTTTTTTTGGGATCTACCCTATTTGGGGTTTGATAAGCATCTTGGATAGATATCTTCTCATCTTTCATGATATCAGGGAAGTTTTCTGTCAACAAATCTTCAACTATTTTCTCTGTATTTTCTCTTATCCCCCTCTGTTCTGGTACTCCAATCACTTGTAGGTTATTTCTCTTGATAGAGTTCCACATGACTCTTAGAGTTTCTTCATTCTTTTTAATTGTTTTATCTGATGTTTCCTCAAATAAGTTGGTGTCAAGTGTTTTATATTCAATGTCACTAATTCTAATTTCTACTGCCTGAATTCTGCTCCTATGACTTTCTATTGAGTTGTGTAATTCTGAAATTTTATTGTTAAGCTTCTGGATTTCTGATTGCTGTCTCTCTATGGATTCTTACAGCCTATTAAATTTGTCATTTGGTTCTTGAATAACTTTTTTAAGTTCTGCCACTACTTTGTCTGTATGTTCCTTTGTTGTTTCTACATTTTGTAGAATTTCCTTTCTAATTTCTATAAGCGTTCTGTATGTTAATCTTTTGTATTCCGCCTCCGGTAATTCCAAGAAATTGTCTTTCTCCAGAGAATTTATTGATTCTTTTTTTGGGAGCCTACTGAAGCCATCATGGACTGCCTCTTTATGTGGTTTGATATTGACTGTTGTCTCCGAGCCTTCAATAAGTTATTATAATTTTATTTTATATTTATTTAGTGAGTCCTAGCTTCTTGTTTTGTTTTGATATGCCCCAATAGGCTGCATGTGTGCGCTAGTTTCATTATTGGCAACTTTGAAGCTCTAAAGTCCTGTCACCAAGTAGTTAATTCTGTAACTAAGTATGTGCCTACAGGAATCCATTAAATTTTCCTGTATGGGTTCAGCTTAGGTGTCTAGGCAGTCTGTCACCAAGTGTGTGGTGTAGGCTTTCACCTACAGTCTTGGAGAGGCATCGGTGACTGGTGCAGGCACTGGCACATGGCAGTGGTAGGGGATCACATGCTTAGCCAGGCAGGGGGTTGACGGCTGCCCCTGAGAGTCTGAAAGGAAAGTGTGTCCCTATTCCCTAGGGCAAGTAGGTAGGTAAATTTTACAGCCAGACTATGAGCACCCCACTCTGTTGGCTTTAAAGACTCGAGGGCACCACTTTTTCTTGGACTCCTGTATCAGGTGACAAGGTGGCTTCTTTGATGCCACCAGTCCTGAAGCCCCTGTTGTGGATCAGTAAAAGTGCCTACTTAAGGGGCAGGGCTGTTTCGAGGGTCACAAATCTGCCACTTAACAGCTGAAACAGTTGAAGTTAAACTTCAGATGTTTACTCTGTTGTACTGTGGTAGTCAGGGCTAATGCTGTTGAGATGGGTCCCCACAAGTCTATACAGGGGTGTAAGGCACTCAGAGTCTGTGGACCCCTTATGCCTGTGCTTAGCAAAAGAGCTGTGCTGACCCTGAGTTCCTGGCTTAGGGGAGCCAGTAGCTTATTTGTTCCCTCTCCAAGGCCAGGAAAATGGGTCAGGGCACCTTTTGGGATCTACTTTCGCCCCAGCAAACTCCTGGTGCAGAGCGGGGAGGCAGGAGGTAAACAGGAGAGACGTTTTTCCCAAGTGGGCTTTTTTTTTTTTAAATCCCTGCGAAAGGCCGCACACGTGTACTGATCTTTAGCCACTTGGGAGCTGCTTTTCACTGGTTCAGAGTGTCCAAGCAGAATCTTTGCTGCTGCATCTCTCTGTCGATGTGGAAACTGCTTCCTGAGAGTGCGCAGAGCTGTTTGCCTGCTTTACTGTGAACCCAGAGCAGCTGAAGTTCTGCAGTCCCACTGCCACTGCCCTAGTGCTGCTCGCTTCTTCCAAACTGTCTCCATCTACCCCCGCCACTCAGTCTGATTCCTCAACTTTGCCTTGTTCAGGGCTCCTAGATATTCATATACAATCAAATCACTTGTTTTTCCAGGTCTTTGTTGTGAGAGGGATATAGGAAGCTGTCTGACTATGCTGCCATCTTGGCCCCTTCTCCGTAATTTCTTAACATTGGCAAATATCCAGCCAGTTTTCAAAATTTCTCTAATTGTCTCTTAATTGTGTTTTTTGACATTTGTTTATTTGTTTGCTTTGGAATCAATATGTAAATAAAATTCATACATGGTAAGTGGTTGATATGTCACTTAAATCTGTTTTAATCTATTATGTCTGTTTCTCTGTATCTTTCTTTTTTGTCTCTGTCTTGTTAAGATTTCAGGTCTTTTTTTTCTGTTAATTTAAATTCAAAACCAAATAATGATAAATTTATATCATATTGTACTCATTGAAACAGTAAGTAGAGTGTCTCTGGCAATGGAGATGAGTAAGTAACTGATCAATAGACTTTTGATTGAAATAGGGAAAGTGGTGAATGACTTCCAGTTCAACAGATGGGAATCACTCAAGAGAGGGGGCGTGGTCCTGACAAGGCACTTTAGAGCCAAGGTGAAGCAGTCAGTCAGACTTAGGAAAATCAATAAAGGCAAATTGTTTGCAGCTGCTCACAAAGTACTTCTTGATAAACAAGATTTTGCCATTAAAGATTACAGAATAAGAGAGTGCTACAAAGTAGTGTATGGGTCTCACCAGATAATCCCAAATGAGGTAATCATTTCACTTGCATCCTCTGATCCTATCTTTTAAACCTTTAAAAAGAATTTCCTGGTAAACAGCAAAGATTGTAGTCATTTTTCAAAAACTTCTCACATATATTGTACCATATTTTCTTTGTTTTGAGGCCCTGGTGGTGCAATGGTTAAACGCTAAGCTGGTAACCCAAACTTTGGTGGTTGAAGCTCACCAGCATTTTGCGAGAGAAAGACGTGGTATTTTGCTTCTGTAAATATTTCAGCCTTGGAAACCCTGTGGGGCAGTTCTACTCTGTCCTATAGGGTCACTATGAATCAGAATCAACTTGACAGCAATGGGTTTGTTTGTTTTTTTTGTAAAGGCAATAGAAACAAATGAACACAGAAGAAAAAATGATGTTGACGTACAGATGTAAATAGATAGAATTATACAAAGTAAATATGTCAATCAGTGGAAAAGAAATTGTACAAATACATCCTGTACGGAAAATCATGTTGGATAGCTGCAAGAACCCAGTAGATTAAGCGGGTGTGATTAAATTTGGTCATAATACTAATAATTCGAGAAAAACGCGTATGCAGTCTGTGTGAGTTGAATGCGAATCGCTAACAAGTTAGTAAGTGTAGGAAGACTTGAATTCCCCAGCACCCAGATGAACTAATGACCCTGAGGTGTAAAGTTGTAAAGGAATTAGAAGTATTTAGAAAATCTGAAGGCTCAGCAGTAGAGAAAATGATTACAAAAGCCAGAAAGACAAACACCCATGGAGGGCGTAACAGTGGGTTAAACCCACAATAGAGAGATCACAGAACATCTGGCTCTGATAATGACTATTGTGCATTCTTTGGCAAATAATTTGACTTTTCTGAGCCTTCCTTTGTCTCTGGTGAAACGGAGATAAAAAATATCTACCTGAAATAGATGTTGTAAATAGCAAATGATAACATGTATATACCCTATCTATCATGACGCGCTTGTCGTTTAGTGATGTTTACAAAAGTCCTTCTCACCACAAGAGGCACATAATCTCACATTCATGTAACATTAGACACTCCAGCTTGTAAGCCACTTAAAGTTCAGCTGCTCTAATCACAATTTTTGAAATTTGAAAATAGGAGCCATCATTAATATTATTATTTTTAAACCTTCTGTGACTTGTTTGTCCAGGGATCATTCAAATGGTAATTATACGCCTCTAATGATGGAGAGTCCATTTCCTCTTGAGTTTCACCAAAGTGCTTTCAAATACACACAGCCACTTCTTGTGAAATAGGAGTTTTACTTCTGTGCAGTCTGAGTTTGGAACTGCTCTTGCATTGCTGCTAAGAGTATTAAATTACAATATAATCCATTGCCTCTTGCTTGGCAGGGCCATGCATTTTTACCGAGGGAGGTGGGGGCAAGTGCCGTTTAAAACAATAACCAGCACAGTGCCCCGTATATAATATGTCTTCCTTAAATGTTTGCTACTGGCAATAATGATGAAAATGACTGCTTCTGATCTTTGTACTTGCAGCAATCATTTTGAAGCCGTTTCAAAGTTTTGTATAAACTCCCTTCCTCTTGTGTCCTCAAAATAGACAGCTGGCCCCCATTATCACAGACATGCCTCTGACACATATGGGTTTTATATTATTGCTCATTTGTTTCTTTCCCTGCCTACTCATCTGTTTTCCTGGCTGTGGCTTTTAGCTTCCTCGCTTGTCTAAGTAAGTATTGTCCTTGGCTGTTTCCCTTCCGTCATTTCTATTGTTTTTTGTTTTCTGGTCACTGTGTTTGATGGCATCTGTGCAACATTCTTGCACTTATTAATATCCTCCACAAGCTGCTTAATAATGAAGAAACCCTGTTGAGTCTGCACAGTTAAGAAAGAAACCTGTTCAGCTTTTGAGAAAAGTCTGTACAGATTATTCTTGACTTGGGAAATTGTCAGAAGCTAATGTCAGGGAAATAAAGGCAGATGTAACTGCTCAAGTATTTCTTTGAGAGTGTGTGTGTACACACCCAAACATATATATATATATATACATATATATAAGTTTACTTGTTCACAATTTAACTGCTTTTTGGAAGAAAAAACATGTGCATTGCCAAAATATGATTATGGAAACTGGATCTTCTAACCACAATTAATATTTAAAATTATTTTGTTAAAAAATGCCCAAGATGATGATTATTGGAGATAACTTAACTGAGCTTAAATATACACAAAACCCTAGCCTTTTTATTGTATATTGTAAATGCATATAATAAATTTTCAAGTGAAATGTCTCTCCTACTATTTTATAAGACATGTGAATAATTTGTCCACCTTAATGATAATAAGGATGCTCTAAAATAGACATATCTTTTGCAATGCTTACTTCTCAGGAGAAGGGATTAAAAAGGTAATTAAGTGTGACATTGTTCAAGATGGCCAACTGATCTAATCACTCTTTGACCTCAGAATCCACTCTATCCTCTGATGCAGGCCAGAAAATTTCTCTTAACTTTGAGTGTCTAAAGCTGATGTTGGCTTCTTATTCTAGAATTTTCTGCAGGAGAGGCTATTTAAAACCAAATGCTCTCATACTATGGATTTTCTGCACTAGTTATAACTTCTGGATTAAAAAGCTATAAAAGGTGTCTTTTACAGTTCAATCAGGGATTCTGCTAATGCAGTAGCTGTTAGGTACACAAAGAACATGTCAACTGATATTAAGAAGGATATAAGAAGTATGTACACCCAAAAGTTGAAGTCAGAGCACAAAGAAAAATATAAAATCCTTTCATATGGAAATTAAACACTTTATTGGGAATTTTGGTAGGAGGCCAGGGACTTCCCTTCACCCACCACTTCCCTGGGGTTAGCTGGAGTTCGAAAGGAACTTCAGGTTCTTCCTAGTTTTCCTCCTCCTAAAACATTATCTATTCTCTGTTGTAAAAGCTCTTTCCTGTACAGGCTTTGTTTCTTAGTTTCCTATCATGAAGCACAAGTGCTTTGAAAACCCTAATTATTTCTTTCCATTTCTCTCTTTTTTTCTTTTTCTTTTCACTTTTATGTTTAACTTTTTTTTTTTGTTTCCCACTTGCTTCAGGTACAGTAGTCCCTCAGTATCCACAGGGGACTGGTTCCAGGAGCCCTACAGATACCAAAATCTGCTGAAGCTCAAGACCCTTATATAAAATGGTGTAGTGTTTGCACATAACCTATGCACATGCTCCCATGTACTTTATTATCATCTCTAGATTACTTATAATGCCTAATTCGATGTAAAGGCTATGTAAACATTTGTTGTTATAACGCAATGTATTGTTTAGGGAATAATGACAAGACTTGAGGAGAACAATGCTCACACAGCGGGTGCTGGAGAAAGACTGAGGAGCTGTGACATGGCAGGAGGCTACAGCAGGGGATGCTGCACATCAATTCGCGTAGAGTCAGTGTAGTGCTCGACACACGGAAAATTCAAGTTTTGCTTTTTTGGAACTTTATTTTTCAATTATTTTCCCTCTGCAGTTGGCTGAATGTGGATACGAAACTTGCGGTTATGGAAGGCCAACTAATAGTAAAACAGAGACTGTTCAAGAGCCTCAGATGGTGAGAAAATTTGTAAATCATTTTGCCATTGAAAAAGCTAAAGTGGCTCCAACATCTTTTGATTATTCTCACACATATATACACATTTACAAATATACCATAGACTCTATAAGTAAAAATCTCTGGACAAGTGAACTTTATCCCAAGGATACAGCTTACATTACAACTGTGACTGGTTGCCTAGAAACCAGGTCTCTATCCTAGACTTTAGGGGTGCTTGCCCTACTAACAGTGATTGAGACTTATTAGCTCCATTAATTCTAATCTCTAGAGTTTGTACTCAGGAACAGAGGGGAAAACTCTTTCTAAACCTTGGCCTATTACTAGCAAAGATCACACACAACATACAACATGCACTGGACACTTAGTCTTTAGAATTTGCTACAAATCGGGTACTTTGCTCACTGCAATGTTTTCTCAGAGGCCTTTTTGTCTTAACTAACCATAGATCTTTTGTTATTATAATCATCCCAATTTAGTGTGAAGGAAAATAGACAACGTTAAAAACAAATGCCATTTATACGCCTTCCAAGGGTAATTAAATCATGTGGGCAAGTTGTCATATGCCAGATAAGGAAAAAACAATGGTCTATAGCGAATGCCTGGCCTGCAGGTGATTTTGTGCAAACACATCCTCTCCTCTCTCTGCTCCACACCACTTTATTGTAGCATTAGCCTAAAATAGGCCAGGTTTTGGAGTTGACTGAGCTCTGTCCAGGAAGTGCTCCTGTTTAGGTTTTTTTATCCTGGAGCCTGCACATAGAAAATATTCTTCCTGGAGCAACTAATGGAATTCCAGTTTCACAGTCTAAACAGACCAACACAAAACCAATCTTAACAGAGACTCTCAGCAGCCCAGCAAACGTGGATTCATCTAAATTCTATTGTTCCTCAAGTTTTAAAAACCCTCTGGTAGCCAATATGAAAGCTGTCCTCTCTAGTTTCAATCTGTTGTGCATTGGAGACAAATTACCAGAGCTTCATGGAATCAGACATGTTTGGGGACATTGGTTTTTAGAAAACAATTTGTATTACTGTTACTTATGAAGGCCTTAGAAATAAGGAAAGGAACCACTCAGGAGTACAACTGAACCAGGAATTCTTCGACTGGGGCCGATGGATTGGATTCAAGAATCCATGGGCCTGTGCCTCTCAAACTATTTTCAGAATTATATGGCAGAGTTTTATGTTTGTTTGTTTTTTATAATAATTTTTTCCCCAAATATGTTTGTCTATTCCCTAAAAAATAAATATTACTAAAAAATCTTGCAGATCAGCATTAAAACTGTCATTTATATACAAACTAATGCTTGTGTTTACAAGCTATATGTGCAATTTTTGACATGCAAAAATATATTACATGTTTTAGGTGCATATTATATATTGTGTGGTATAGATGTGTATGTTTTCATTTCATTCAACATTGTGAATTTAGCATCTTTAAAATGAGTTTATAATGACTATTTGGCTATTTGCCAAATCTATTTGGCAGTCACATATAATTAGCCATAAGAATTTTTTCTTGACCATTTCTAAAATAAAAAAATAATACATGTCTATGGGCATAAAGAAATACCTATTTCAATGAGGCAAACACAAGGTATATTTATTCAGTGGGTTAGTAATATTGACAGAAAGGATTCTTGATATTTCATGAAATGTGAATTTAATAATGTATAGTTACTCTGCTCTCTTCATCAGAAAGAAAACCTTAAATACTAGTGAAGACATTAATTCTTGAATGTGAGGATTTTTGCTGAACTCTCCTCTACCTAATCAGTATGAGTCATCTACATGCATTGTTTTCGACTTCCTGTTGCACAGTCCTGAAATGAAATGCAAGAGAAATAGTCTGAGTCATAATGAGCATTGGCAGCCAATCATGAAGCAAGGTTTTCATCTCTGCCATCAAATACTGAGGCCACAGAACATGCATTAATCATAAAACGATTTCTTGTGCCTTTATTTTGTGTTTGTCCTAAAAGGTTATGGAAACAAAAATATTTGCAGAAATAATATCTTTCCAATAAGCCACCTGAGAGAACCTACATTTAGAAAGTGAAATGATGAAGAATATTAGATTTAAGTAGAAATATAGCTTTAAAACTGCAGAGTAAAGTCATTGTTTTAGTTCATAGAGGCCAAGATGTACATAAAGAGATGCAAATACTCAAAATAAACCTAGAAATATAGCTGAAATAGATACTTTCTGCAAACAGCTGAATAGTTAAACCGTGTATGAGGCAGTGTCACATTAATGCAAGATGATGTGTGTTCATTTCTATGTATCTAGACAAGGAGTGATTTTACATGTTACTGCGTTCTGAAAGAACATAATTATTAAATATGTATTGACCAAAAGGAACCAAGACTAAATGTATAAATGGCTAGTTTTAGAGATGAGACAGTGAAAATATAAGACAAGCCTGGAGCATCTTATAGTATTGCAAAGTCAAAACCTATTGCCAGTGAATCAATTCCAACTCATGTTGACCCACATGTTTCAGAGTAGAACTGTGCTCCATAGGGTTTTCAATGGCTGTAGTCTTACCGAAGTAGATCACCAGGTTTTGGACCTCCTATCTCTCAGTTAGTAGGTGCGCACAAACTGTTTATGCTTTCCAGGGATTACAAAGTAAAGAAGTGCTCAAATATAAAATAATTAGGACATGTGAAAGTGACCCAGGAGCTAATTTGAAAGAACTCCCAATGGTCAAGATGGAATAATTTGAGCAATAAAATCAATAACATAGTATTGCATTACAACCCAAAGTATAAAATAAATATACATAAGTCTATATTGGTATGATAGTATAAATCATTAAATAAATAAATGGAAACAACAGACAAATTTTCCTTACTGAAGAATTCCAAATGAAATATGCAGATACTTGCGTCTCCAATAGGTGGAGTTTAGTTCCCATCTTCCATCTTGCATGTTGGCTGGAATTAGTGACTCACTTTCAAGCAATACAGTAAGAAAGGGAAAAATAGTAACCTTGCAATGGAGAAGTCTGGCAGACACTACCCTAATCAAATGATCAAACTTAATATCAGTATTGTCATGTAGATATCATGATATGATGTGATGAGAAGAACACTTTACCTTTGTGGTATTCTTTCTAAAGACCAGTAACAGAGTCGAATCAAGAAAAAGAAAACAAAATCAGATAAACCAAGTTGGGTAAATATTCTACAGACCTAACCAGTACTCCTCAAAACTGTCAAAGTCATAAAAATAAGGAAAGTCTGAAAAACTGTCATGGACCAGAGGAGTCTAAGGAGACATGATGATTAAATATAATGCGGTGTTCTGGGATTCCGAGATGGGATTCTTCAACAGAGAAAGGACACTAAGGGAAAAATTGTAGAAATCTGAATAAATACCAGAGTTTTATTAATATTACTTTCCCAATATTAATTTCTTAGTTTTGGCAGATTTATCACATTAATATAAATTTATGACATCAGAGAGTACTGAAACTGGATGAAAGGTGTATAGCTACTCTCTGTAGAATCTTTACAACTTTAAATCTAACATTTCCCAAAATGAAATGTTTCTTAAAAAATATTTATTGACCAATCTGTTGAAATTAACATTGTTAATGTGACTAAAAGGAGTCCTGATGCCACAGTGATTAAGCGCTCAACTACTAGCCAAAAGGTTAGCCATTCAAACCTACCAGTGGCTCCTCAAGAGAAAGACCTGGCCATCTGCTCCTGTAAAGATCATAGCCTAGAAAACCCTATGGGATAGTTCTAATCTGTCCTAGATGGTTGTTATACGTCAAAATTTACTTGATGACACACGACAATGACAACAACAATTTGACTGAGAGGAGGTAATGGTGGTTCAGTGGTAGAATTCTCACATTCCATGTAAGGAGACCCAAATATGATTGCAGCCAATGCACCTCAAGCTCAGCCACCACCCTTCTGTCAGTGGAAGCTCGTGTGTCGCTATGATGTTGAGCAGGTTTCAGAGGAGCTTCCAGGCTAAGAAAGACTTGGTGATCTACTTCTGAAAATCAGCCAGTGAAAACCATATGGAATACAACAATCCATTTTGCGTGGGGTCACCATGAGTTGGGGGCAGACCTGATGACAGTTAACAACAATAATGTCAGCTAATGGAGATTTTTTTTCTACCCTAAGTGAGGAGAAATGCAGTGTGGTTTATTCTCTTCTCCCACGGTTTCTTCCTGTGGTACTCTTAGTTTTCTTATAGTTAGATACCATTCCCAAAATTATATAGTCCATGAAATATGATCAGTATTAACCACCCTTATTTATTCACTGATTAGAAGAAACCATTGTGCTTAATATCCTAATTGTATGGTAGTAAGTATGGCACATGTGGGTCAAAGCTTTCCTTCGGTTTGATTTACTTAATGATAAACCATGAGACCATGAACAATTTAGAGTAGAATTTAGATATACATTGTAATTTACAGATTGATGATGTGGATAAAATCAACATATGCCTGAATATTCATGCTGTTCACCAGCTATTCCTCGAATTAACATAGAAGGTGGGACCTAAGGTTCAGATAATACCATCTGTATACTAAACTTACAGCTAGGGATTAAGAAGCAAAGAAAACAGTCTGTAAACTTGTTCTACACTCACACAGTTCTGAATATTGTTTTCCCCTAAATATCAAGAAAATTGGGCTATGTGTGAATTTGAATCAGCAACACAAGGTATGTGTTACAGCAAATGACCTCTTTTTTCCAGTTGCTCTATGTATGAAAATTACTCAGAAGAAATGCTTGAAATGGGATTCTAAGAAATAGCTTGTTTTGAGTTAAACCTTTCTGGTCTAGTTCCGTTGTATTCTAGGAGTTATGGCATTGTTAGGAACACACAATTGCAACTCAACATAAAAAGATAGAACGGAACCATAAAAACTGCACAATTGAATTCAATACCCAATTATAAGACTCTCACTCTGAAAAAAGAAAAAGACTTGGGTATGGGCACTGAGTGTCCATGTCAGAGAAGAAAATGTTCCAATTTCTTTTCCCAAAATCATAGTCAAAATTCTATTCCTAGACTCTCACTGATTCTTCTTTAGAGACAAATATATATATATATATATATGGATGAAAGCTCTTTAACAAGATCGGCATATTTATTTTCCTTGCTGTCATGTACACTGCAAACTTTTCTCTTCTTCTGCCTGATGAGTTCTTGATGAAAGAATATAAAACCAGGGAGGAGCACAATACAATCTATTTCCTTTAGAACCCATGGTCAGTGCATAGTTCGAGGTTCCTTTGCACAAGAACAACAAGAAGAAAATTATGTCACTTGAAAAGAAATTAGAATATATTTAAAAGAAAGTTTACAGTAGATTCTGCTTGTCTATCCAAAACATTTTCTGTCGAAGTCTTTACAGTCTTATACGGATAGTAGCAGAGTCCCTAGGTGGTGCAATCTGTTAATGTGCTCAGTTGCTAACTCAAAGTTTGGAAGTTCAAGTCTGCACAGAGGCATGTAGGAAGAAGAGCCTACTTCTGAAAAATCAACCACTGAAAACCCCATGGAGAACAGTTCTACTCTGACACACATTGGGTTGCCATAATTCAGAGTACACTTGGTGGCAATTAGTGATGGTGTTGGTGGTGATGGATATTAGCCAAAAAAAAAAAAAAAGAGAGAGAGAGAGAGATGTTAAAATGCCTTATGCCATAACATTAACCACCCCTCCCCCTAATTCCTTCTGTTCAACTAATACCATTCATCTACTGGCCTTACAGCTTGGGAAGAGTAAGAGATTATCAAAGAAATCTGAGGTAATACTGAATTAGAAATTCTTCATGAGACTTGTTACTTTCATACCACCTTCCTTTCATCAGAAAAGTCCTTCTCACCTCTCCACCTCTCAGGAATAGTATTGTTCAGCTTTAAGGCAGGACTATCATCTCTCTGTGAAGTCCAAAAACAGTTACATAGTGCTTTCTGTTCTCACTGTGTGTTTATACCACTTCACTTTAGTGTATATTATATAGGTATAAGCATATACCTATCCGCTTTTCTCTCCACTTAGAAAGTACGCTGCTTGTATTCCAAGTCTCCATGTTATTAATCTTAGTTTTCCCCAGGCGTTTACAAAACATTGAGGGTATAGTCAGTGATCATTAATGGTTTGGAATGAATGACACTTACGACAGAAAATGTATACCTTCCTTCTTATTAGTCCCACATGCAAAGAAAAATTTGTCATTTCTGGCAATTACATCTGTCAAGGACTGTTACTACTTTCTCAAGTGCTCAGAAGGAGTATTTTACCTCCAGAAAGTTCTGTTATACAGTTGCCACAGTTAGAAATCAAGGGCCAAATGCCAATACTCTGCCATTTGTCTGAGTGTGGCATCTACAGAAAGAAAGTATTCTGCATGTTATGGGATGAAAGTGTGAAATGATTAATGTATTCTTACTTGGGGCATTTTGTTTCCTCCAGCAATGACATATAAATACACTCTTGTCATTTCTAAGTTCAGACATTCAGTACATAGTTTCAGTTCAGGGTAATCCCAGCTCTCTGCACCACCACATTTAGAATATAAAATGGGGAACCTGTAATAGAAAACTGTAGCTACTTTCAGACACGTAAGTCAGAAGCAGTCACATTCATGCTTATGAATGTACCAGAAGGTGTAGAGTTTATCGTTCTATCACATACTGCAGACTTTATTATTTTTCAGGTGAAATCTACAAAAATAATGAAATTGAATTGGGCATCTAAAGGCAGATATGTACCTTGAGGGCACTTCACAAATTGTCACACTGAGAGAACAAAGAGAAAGCATATAATGAAAAGACAGAAAAATATATATAACCTAAAGTAGAAACTACTGAGAAGAATAAGAAGTAATAAGATCGGAGAATTGATGGAATAATGAACTGGGAATTCCTCCCCTACTCTGTACGCTGAGCAAGGGATTTGATATGCATATTTCTTGGTTGAACAAAAGTAACTTGAGTTTTATTATAATACTAAAATCCTTATACAGTTATGGATTTTATAAGTAATGCACATGTAGGAAATATATCTATATCAATGTTGAAATAATTTAATACCCATCCTGGAAGCGCAGTTTAACAATGAGCTTAATTTTCTTAGCCATTTTAAATTATTGCTTGAGTGATGCAGATGGTTTTTATATTTTCTGTATTTTTTTTGGTTCTGTACTGACATAACTTAAATTCACATGGAAGTTCTCTGTTCTTTGTACACACAGTATAACCTTTTGATGAACCGGAGTATAAATACAGGTAGTCCTGGACTTACGATATATTGGGATTATGACAAACTGATTTTTTTTGGTACGTCTTATCTTTAGTAATATGTACTACATACAATGTTGCAGAGCATGATTTGATGATGTTGTCATTCTCAGATGTTCACTCGCAGATGTTCAAAGATTGGATTTATGAAGTTACTGATAATAAAAGGCAATAATAATGAAAACTAAAAAAAGAAAAAAAAAAAGAGGTCTTTGATTTACATTAGAACCAACTTATGACAGAGTGGTTGGAACCGAACACTGTTGTAAGTCAGGGACAACATGTAATCTAGTTGAAATCTGTTTATGCAGTTGGTGTTGAGCTCCCCATTTCCAGATGAGCATATGGGTGAGCAGGAAAAGATATTTAAACATATATATGTATGTATTTTTTCTATTGTGCTTTAGGTGAAAGTTTACAGAGCATATTAGTTTCTCATTAAACAGTTAATAAACAAATTGTTTTGTAACATTGGTTGCCAACACTGCAATGTGTTAACACTCTCCCCTTCTCCACCTCGGGTTCCCTATTTCCACTCATCCAGTTTTCCTGTCCCTTCCTGCCTTCTCATCTTTGCTTTTGAGCTGGTGTGCCCATTAGTCTTGTATACATGATTGAACTATGAAGCATGTTACTCACGTGTTACTGTTGGCCCTATAGACCTGTCTAGTCTTTGGCTGAAGGGTGAAATTCAGGAGTGACTTTGGTACTGAGTTAAAAGAGTGTCCAGGAGGTATTCCCTTGGGGTTTTTCCAGTCTCTGTCAAACCAGCAACCCTCGTGTTTTTTGTTGTTGTTGTTGACTTTTGTTCTACACTTTTCTCTTGCTCTGTCCAGGACCCTCTATTGTGATCCCTGTCAGGGCAGTCAGTGGTGGTACCCAGGCACCATCTAAGATGTTCTGGGCTCAGTCTGGTGGAGGCTGTGGTACTTGTGGTCCCTTAGTCCTTTGGACTAATCTTCCCCTTTTGTCTTTGGTTTTCTTCATTCTTCTTTGCTCCAGCTGAGATGGGAGCAGTAGATGTATCTTAAATGGTCACTAGCAGGCTTTTAAGACACCAGATGCTACTCACCACAGTCGGATGAAGAACATTTTCTTTATAGACTATGTTATGCCAGTTGAGCTCAATGTTCCCTGAGACCATGGTCCCCAGCTCTCAGCCTAGTAGCTTGGTCCCTCAGGGCATTTGAATATGTCTGTGAAGCTTCTATGACTTTGCCCTAGTCAAGTTGTGCTGACTTCCCCATTGTTGTGCACTGTCTTACCCCTCACCAAAGGTACCACTTACCTATTATCTAGTTAGTGTCTTTTCCTCCTCACCTCTCCCCTCCCTGTAACCATCAAAGATTGTTTCTTTCTGAGTGTAAACCTTTTCTTGAGTTTTTATCATAGTGGTCTCATACAATATTTGTCCTTTTGTGATTGACTTATTTCACTCAGCATAATGCCCTTCAGATGCATCCGTGTTGTGAGATGTTTCACAGATTCATAATTGTTCTTTATCCTTAAATAGTATTCCATTGTGTGTATGTACCACAGTTTATTTATCCATTTATATGTTGATGGGTACTTAGGTTGCTTCCATCTTTTTGCTATTGTCAATAATGCTGCAATGAACATGGGCGTGCATATGTCTATTCATGTGACAGTTCTTATTTCTCTAGAATATATTCCTAGGAGAGGAAAAGATACTTGCCTGATTACAAGCAAATGGGCATTTAGCCCAGTTTTGGACATACACTAGTTACCACCTGGGGAACAGTTTGTCTACCAGATCTGCTTATAAATAATTTTTAGTCTGGATACTTGCTTGGTATTCCTGTATTATTTTTAATCTCCAGAGTTATTCATCACCTATATGCTCCTATTAAAATTTTGAATGTCCTGTGGCTCCCATTGACTTTATATTAAGATCCAACAGATGGAAGCACAGCAGTGGTGTGTATAATGAGACAGCTGGACAATGTAGATTGTAATGATACAGTCCTTTATTGCTTAGAGAAAAAGGTCTATCAATGTGATGTTCTTAAATGCCTGATGAAAATGTGTGATGGTTCTTCTACTGACATTTGAAGTGTTGGTAATATATTAACTGAAATAATCTTTTTAAAAAAGACTGTCTCTTTACCCGTTATTCTTCATATGATGTATACATAAAGCAATGTTTTCACAGTACCAATGAGTTGTCATCCACTGAATGCACATTAGGATGATCTAAAAAAAAAATCCAGAAAGGCAGAGTTGGTGAAATAACCAAAGATTAACTTTGTGTCAGAATCATCCATGAAGGTAAGGAATGTCTCAGAAGATATGAGCAATTAAGAATATAATATGTATAAAGACCAAAGTTTATTAGTGATAGCCAGGAGGGAGAGGAGAAGAGACACTCATTGTTTATGAAGCATTGAGTTTCTGTATATGGTGATGGAAAATTTGTCAATGGATATTGGTTGCACAACATGATTGATGTAATTGGTGTCACTAAATAGTATGTGTGAAAACGCTGAATCAGCAAATGTGTTATATACAGTTTTTACAACATTTAAAAAAGAATATAATTGTGATAAAAGATGGTATGAACGTTCAATGGTAGGAAAATGAACAATAGTGGTGTAATAGAGTTGAAGTGTGACTAATTAAGCACATTTCATCTTCTTTCCAGGAAGTCAAATAAGTTAAAATTAACTGTGACCTCCCGCAAATTTTTAAATTACATCTCTGTTATGGATTGAGTTGTGTCCCCCAAATATGTGTTGCAAATCCTAACCCTTATACCTGTGAATGTAATCCTATTTGGGAATAGAATTTTCTTCATTATGTTAATGAGGTCATATCAGTGTAGGGTGTGTTTTATACCAGTCACTTTTGAGATATAAAAAGAACAGATTAGGCCCTGAAGCAATAAGCATGAATGGGGAAAGGATAGATGTCATGTAGAGATCTCCAAGGAAAGCCAAGAAGGACCCTAGAGAAGCTGAGACAAAAATTTTTCCCCAGAGCAGTCAGAAGAGACTTCCCTTAGAGCCAGTGCTCTGAATTCTGACTTCTAGACTCCTAAACTCTGAGAGAATAATTTTCTGTGAAAGCCACTCACTTGTATTTTGGTTACAGCAGCACTAAGAAACTAAACAACATCCTCGCTTCATCATTATGTAATTCCACAGTAATTCCAATAGTTTATCCTCTAACTGTATCTATTATCAACACTAAAATATCTGAAAAAGCAGTTCCCATTAGATGATTAGTTATATGATGCATTTCCCCATTACTTAGATTATATACTAGCAGAAGAATCTGTCTGATGAGCACAACACTAATCCCAAGTAATTCCTCTCTAATGGTAGAATAGCAGGCATTGTGGCTACTGAATAAGAATACTATTTAAGGAATTGCCTTTCTGATAAAATACAAGCCGTAAAATTTTATTTCATTTGAACATCCATTGAATTCTTAGGTACTATGCTGAGCTAAGTATATAGACATAAAAGAAATACTATCTCTATGGGCAATGATCTTTTTCAATGTTTTGAAATAGCAACACACATACACGCACACACACACACACATACACACACACACATATTCCTCAAGCATAGAGTCAGAAATGTTCTTCACTTCAAGACCTGTGGTTTAATCCTGAATTACTTTGGTATTTAGTTTTAATGTTTAGCCTTCTTAGTAATAAGCAAAAATATTGCCTAAGTAAATTCAAGATCTTGATTAGTACTTTGATTTTCTGTGTAATCATCCAATTCCTTTTTCCTCATCTGTTAGGTTTTTTCATATTTCTTGATTAATATATGGTCTCTTATTCCATGCCATGTTTCTGGTTTCTAAGATAATTGAATTGGGATCTTGTTTTCTTGTATACTACCTGAACAAAAAAATTTTGCTGTTCAGTCATATTCAGAGAACAAGACACAAAACACGCAGACTGATTTATGCTTTTCTTTTTGGAATCATGCCTTTCCACCGAGTTTTATTGAGCTTGCTGAGAAGCTTATTAAGTATTCAAGAAAAATGATTATCTTCAGTCATTGTTCTATGTAGAGTTAAAGCCTTAGGTCAGGAGTAGGTTTGTATATTTTAATGTTCATTTAGAAAAACAGATCTGATTTTAGGAAATAAATATTATTTCACACACAAATTAATCTTTCTTTAAAGTTTGTCTATATTTATGTATAGAAGTAAATATGTGCAAATTTTAACACATTGCAGAATGGAAGATAAAGGTTATACATATGTATATATATTATACATTATATACATGAGTTATATATAATTTCCCAAATCACAGATAACCGCTACTAACATGCTGATAAATGACTATATACACACATACATACATCATGAAAAGGTTCATAGTCCAGATCATTAGTTCTGATTCTGTAAATTGCCAACCTGAAATACTCTAAACATTTGGAAAATACTGTATGCATATATGCATTTATAAAAGTTTGATTACTGAAAAGGCACATATGTTTTGTTGACTTGAATTCTTGTTTTGAAAAGGCCAGTCACCAGGCGGTACCGAGACACTATTTCCTCAGGAAAAGTTTTTATCATTATTGACCTGCTTATGGAGAAAGAGCAGCCAGAGAAAAAGCACGACAAGGTGTTGCCTGGCATGCTTTCAACTTTGACGCCACGAACTTTTTTTCCAGTGATCGATGTTTGTATATTGTAGAATTTTGACTTGTATGTTGCCTTTTCAATATGCATCAGACAATCAATGTAGCGCTGCTGTTTCTTCTACCAACCTTTGGTTGTCTAGATTTGCCATGACCATGCACTCTTGAATTTTCAAATTGAATTTGGATTTGTTCCAGAAACCCCTTAAAGAAATTGATTTCTGACGGAAAGTGGCTTAACTGATGCTGTGGGAGCCTTAGATGATGGCAACCTCATGTCACCTTTGCCATATCCTGAGTTTCAAATTAGAAGTTTCTTCAGTTACTCTTTAATGAGTTTTATAATTTCTCCTTTTTATTTGCCAATTTCTCAAATTTTTAGCTCACTGATTTTAATAAAATAAGAGTTGCTAATAGTGGAATTTGGTTACAGCAGGTAATTTTCAACTTCAAATTTCATAATTTTATTATTCTTAGATACTCAAATTTTGGTCTTGTATTTCCCAAAAATAGACTTTCAGGAGCTGAAGAAAATTTGAAATTATGATCAATTGCTATTGCTAAGTTAAATCATCTACCTAGAATGATTGATTCTTTCTGTTTAAGTAGATACTTTAATTAATACGCAATTTATCTTTTGAGAATTTCTAATAGTCAAACAACTTAAATAAATTGATTTTTTTAGTCCTTAAAGAAGAATGTAAATAGCACTTTGAGATTTTGTAGTATCTTGGGATCATCAGAGTCTTTTTTTAAAATTTTTTTAATTTTTATTTTTTTTAACGTACATTGTTATGAGACCCCAACCATTCACCCCATTCTGCGGCAGCACACTCCTCCCCCCTCCCCTGATTCCTCATGAACATTCAACCAGCTCCTAACTCTCTCTGCCTTCCCCTCTCACCTCTGGACAGAAGCCGCCCCTTTGGTCTCTTATATCTACTTGTCTGAGAGGCACATTCTTCACGAGTATCACTTTATATACCACAGACCAGTCCGATCTCTCTCTAAAGAGTTGGCATCAGAAATTGTTTTAGTTCTGGGGTGATGGAGAGACCAGGGGCCATGCCTTCCAGGGCGCCTCCAGTCTTAGTCTGACCATTACGTCTGGTCTTCTTACTAGAATTTGAGTTCTGCATCCCATCGTTCTATGCTCCATCAGGGAGCCTCTGTTGTGTTCCCTGTCAGGACATTCATTGGTGTAGCCGGGCACATCTAGTTTTTCTGGTCTCGGGCTGATGAAGTCTCTGGTTTATGTGGCCCATTCTGTCTCTTGGGCCAATACTTTCCTTGTGTCTTTGGTGTTCTTTGTTCTCTTTTACTCCAAGTGTTTGGGACCAATTGACGTATCTTAGATGGCCGCTTGCAAGCTTTTAAGACCCCAGATACCACTCACCAAAGTAGGATGCAGAACATTTTCTTAATAAGGTTTGTTATGCCAATTGACACAGATGTCCCCTGAAAGCATGGTCCCCAGACCCCGCATCCCTGCTACTCTGTCTCTCAAAGTATTGGATTGTATTGAGGAAAGTTCTTAGCTTTGGTTTAGTCCACTTGTGCTGGCTTCCCCTGTAGTGTGTGCTGTCCTTCCCTTCACCTAAGATCATTCTTATCTACTATCTAGTCAGTGAATAACACTCACCCTCCCTCCCCACCCCTGTAACCATCAAAGAATGTTTTCTTCTGTGTTTAAACCTTTTCTTGAGTTCTTATTGTCTTAGTCATCTAGCGCTGCTACAACAGAAATACCACAAGTGGATGGTTTTAATGAAGAGAAGTTTATTTCCTCATAGTCAAAGTAGGCTAAAAGTCCAAATTCAAGGTGTCAGCTTCAGGGGAAGGCTTTTTCTCTCTGTCGGCCTTCTTCTTTTCGGTGTTCCCCTGGACTAGGAGCTTCTCTGCACAGGGACTCCAGTCCAAAGGACGCGCTCTGCTCCCTGCACTCCTTTCTTGATGGTATGAGGTCCCCCTGTCTCACTGCTCACTTCTCTCTTTTATATCTCAAGAGATTGCCTCATGACACAATCCAGTCTTGTAGATCCAGTCCTGCCTTATTAACACAACTGCCACCCATCCTCCTTCATTAACATCATAGACGCAGGTTTACAACATATAGGAAAATTACACAGTACCAGGAATCATGGCCTAGCCAAATTGACACACACATTTTTTGGAGGACATAATTCAAACCATGACACTTATAATAGTGGTCTTATACAGTATTTGTCCTTCTGTGACTGACTAAATTCACTCAGCATAATAAGTTCTAGCTTCCACCAAGTTATACAATGTTTCACAGCTTCATTGTTGTTCTTTATCATTGCATAATATTCCACTGTGTGGATATACCATAGTTTGTTTATCCATTCGTC
>NW_004444109.1:3570970-3572163 GCF_000243295.1 Trichechus manatus latirostris | reverse complement strand
GTTGATTTCCACTTTTATGGCTTTATGGTCAGAAAAGATGCTTTGTAGTATTTCAGTGTTTTGGATTTTGTTAAGGCTTGCTTTATAGCCTAATATGTGGTCAATTCTGGAGAATGTTCCATGTGCGTTTTAAAAGAAAGTATACTTGGCTGCTGTTGGGTGCAGAGTTCGGTATATGTCTATGAGATCAAGTTGCTTGATTGTAGCATTTAGCTCTTCCATGTCTTTATTGAGCTTCTTTCTGGATGTTCTGTCCTTTACCGAAAGTGGTGTGTTGAAGTCTTCTACTACTATTGTGGAGCTGTCTCTCTCTCTCTTCAGAGCTGTTAGAGTTTGTTTTATGTATTTTGGAGCCCTGTTGTTGGGTGTGTAAATATTTACTATAGTTATGTCCTCCTGGTGTATTGACCCTTTAATCATTGTATAGAGCCCTTCCTTATCCTTTGTAGTGGATTTTACTTTAAAGTCTATTTTGTCAGAGATTAATATTGGCACTCCTGCTCTTTTTTGAGTGTTGTTTGCTTGATATATTTTTTTCCATCCTTTGAGTTTTAGCCTGTTTGTGTCTTTAAGTCTAAGGTGTGTCTCTTGTAGGCAGCATATAGATGGATCATGCTTTTTTATCCAATCTGCCACTCTCCATCTCTTTATTGTTGCATTAAGTCCATTTACATTCAGCGTAATTATTGATAGGTATGAATTTAGTGCCCTCATCTTGATGTCTCTTTTTATGTGTTGTTCACAGTTTCTTGGTTCTCCTCAATTTTCTGTGCTGAGTCGTTTTTCTTTATGTATTTTTTTTTCATCTTTTTCTTTGTTGTAGATATTGTGTTTGCTGGGTCTTTATGTTTTTCTGCTTTTTTATTTTGATTTGTAGGATTGTTAGATTCCTTTGTGGTTACCTTAATATTTACCCCTAACTTTCTAAGTTTATACCAGTCTTTTATTACTTTATATCGCCTTAACCTCCCATCTATATAGAAAATCAATGTCTCCATTTTTTAAGTCCCTCTTTTTTTGTTTTAATATTATCCTTTTTTTAACATATTGATATCTGTTTCCCTATTTTCAATGTTTTAGCTTCGATGTAATTTCAATTTCCGTATCTGAGTCAGTATCTGGTTGCTCTATCTTGTGTTCTAGTCTTGCGTTGTTAGCTGGTGTTATTGATTATCTAACCGTAGGACTCCCTT
>NW_004444109.1:3550604-3570533 GCF_000243295.1 Trichechus manatus latirostris | reverse complement strand
CCCTGTTCTGGTACTCCAATCACTCATAGGTTATTTCTCTTGATAGAGTCCCACAAAACTCTTAAGAGTTTCTTCATTCTTTTTAATTCTTTTATCTGATTTTTCCTCAAATAAATTGACGTCAAGAGCTTTATCTTCCACGTCACTAATTCTAACTTCTACTGCCTCAATTCTGCTCTGATGACTTTCTATTGAGTTGTCTAATTCTGAAATTTTATTGGTAATCTTCTGGATTTCTGATTGCTGTCTTTCTATGGATTCTTGCAGCCTACTGAATTTAGCATTATGTTCTTGAATAACTTTTTTAAGTTCTGCTGCTACTGTGTCTGTTTGTTACCTGGCTGTTTCTGCGTTTGTCAAATTTCCTTATTTCTAGAAGAGTTCTGTATATTAATCTTTTGTACTCTGTCTCTGATAATTCCAAGAAGTTCTCTTCCTCCAGAGAATTTATTGATTCTTTATTTTGGGAGCTTGCTGAAGCCATCACGGACTGCCTCTTTATGTGACTTGATATTGACTGTTGTCTCTGAGCCATCAGTAATTTATTATAATTTTATTTTGTGTTTGCTTAGTGAGACCTAGCTTCTTATTTCGTTTTCTTTTGATATGCCCAGATAGGCTGCTCGAATGCACTAGTTTGATTTTTGACACCTTTTGATCTCTAATGTCCTGTCACCAGGTAGTTGGTTCTGTAACTAAGTATGTGCATGCCGGTGTTCGTTAAAATTTCCTAAATGGGATCAGCTCGGGTGTGCAGGCAGTTGATCACCAAGTGTGTGATGCAGGCTCTCACCCCCAGTCCTAGAGAGGCATGGGTGATTGGTGCAGGCACTGGACTCTGGCTGTGGTAGGGGATCCCGTGCTGAGCCAGGCAGGGGGCTGACGGCCGCCCCAAGAGTCTGAAAGAAAAGTGTGTCCCTATTCTCTAGGGTGAATAGGTAGGTGAGTTTTGTAGCCAGGCTAACAGCACCCCACTATATTGGCTGAAAAGACTCGAGGTCACCACTTTTTCTTGAACTCCTGTAGCAGGTGACTAGGCACTTTAGAAGCTATCACCAGTCATTAAGACCCTGCTGCAGATTGATAAAAGTGCCTACTTGAGGGGCAGGGCTGTTTCGAGGATCACAAATCTGCCCCTTCACAGCTGAAGCAGTTGAAGTTAAACTTCAGATGTTTGCCCTGTTGTACTGTGGTAGTGAGGGCTAAGGCTGTGGAGATGGGTCCCCACATGTCTATACTAGGGTGTGTGGCACTGAGAGTCTGCGGACCCCTGATTTCTATGGCCAGCAAAGGAGTTGTGCCAACCCTGTGTTCCTGGCCTAGGGGAGCCAGAAGCTTATTTGTTCCCTCTCTAAGGCCAGGAGAATGGGTCAGGGAGCCTTTTGCGGTGTATTTCCGTTTCAGTGGACTCCTGGTGCAGAGCGGGGAGGGAGTCGGTAAAAGGAAGAGAGGTTTTTCCCAAATGGGCTTTTTTTTTTTTTTTTTTTAACTCTCCGCGAAAGGGTGCGTGCATGTACTTATCCTAGCCTCTTGGGAGCTGCTCTCCACTGGTTTGGAGTGTCCAAGCAGAATCTCTGCTGCAGCGTCTCTCTAGATGTGGAAATGCTTCTCGCATGCACATCACAGCTGTTTGCCTGCTTCACTGCGGCCTGCCCGGTGTGGCTGTGTCTCTGCTGTGTTGCCTCCGTGGCTCTAGCACTCCTCACCTCTTTCAAAGGGTCCTCCTCTCTGGCATGACTCAGATGGATTTCTTAACCTTGCCTTGTTCAGGGCTGCCAGATGTTCACATAGCATCTAATCACTTGTTTTTCCACGTCTTTGTTGTAAGAGGGATATAGGAAGCATCTAACTAGTCCGCCATCACTGGGCAATTTCTAGATAGGAAGAAAACAATAGATACTATTTTCAACACCTAACTCTATGATAAAGCAGAAAACCTTTTTTTTTGTTATTATTTTTTGCTAACAAAATAAAAAAACCTAAAAATTAAAATGTCTTATCAATAAATGTTATGAATTATATTGCAAATTGAGTGAATTTAAAGCATACTTCATATATTTCTGTTAAAATTGTAAATTTACATGCATAAACTTTGGGAAAGTATATTGGGAGTGTGAAAGTGAAATTATAAAAAGTCCATAGTCCAGAACATTATTTCTGATCCTATAAATTACCAATTTGAAATAAGCCAAGTATTTGGAAAATGATGAATGTATGTAGGCATTTGTAAAAGTTTGATTAATGAAAGGTAAAATATGAATGCTACAGCCACATCCAAAAAGAGGGAACAAGTAAACAAAGCTTTGATACAAGCTTAGAACATGTGACAGACCATGAAATGATGGTTTCGCAGTTATATAGATGTGCGTGAATACATTAATTTAAAAATCAGGACTATATATGTAGTCTTGATTTTTAACTTAATGTACATATGCACATAAACCAAAACCAAACCCATTGCGCTCAAATCGATTCCAACTTATAGTAACCTTAAAGAACAAAGTAGAACTGCCCCATAGTGTTTCTAAGGAGCAGCTGGTGGATTCGAACTGTGGACGTTTTGGTTAGCAGCTGAGTTCTTACCCACTGTGCCACCAGGGCTCCACATATACATATAGATGCATACATATATATATATAAAACAAACCTGTTGCCATCGAGTCAATATAAAGTCTTGATTTTTAACTTAATATACATATGCATACATATAATACACGCACATCTATTATGCTCATCAGTATGTAAAGATACACTAGAAGAAATCTTTAAAAACATAATTGAAAGCACTAGAAGGATAATAATTATTGGGTTAAATTAATAGTTAGGTTAGAGTTACAGTTTTATTTGGAAACATAGTTTTCATTTTCTAATTTGGACAATTTACCACAGTAGATAGTACCTCATTACTTTTATATATAAAAGGTATACATAATAAAAATCAACCCAGTTTTTTTTTACTTGTAGTTAAATACATACATATCTATATATCTATATATCTATATATAAAAGAAAATTTGCTATTTTAAGCATTTTAAGTGTATCATTCAGTGGTACTAATTACATTCACAGTTATGCAACCATCACCATTATCTATTCCAAAAGATTTTAATCCCTCCAAACAGTAACGCAGTACCCTTTAAGTATTAACTCCCTGTTTCCTTTCTCCCCCCTCCCCTCAGTCCTTTTACCTCCATGCATTTTCCTGTTTTAGATATCTCATATAAGTAGGGTCATGCAATATTTTTCCTTTTTGTCTGACTTATTTCACTTAGCATAATGTTTTCAAGGCTCATCTATGTCATAAGCATGTATCAGAACTGTTTCTTTTTATGGAGGAATAATGTTCCATTTTATGAATAGATGACATTTGTGTATCCGTTTATCTGTTTATGGACACTTGGGTTGTTTCCACCTTTTGGCTGTTGTGAATAATACTGCAGTGAATATTGGTGTACAGCTATCTGTTTGAGTCAATGTTGGCTTTTGAGTATACATCTAGGAGTGAAATTGCTGAATTATGTTGTAATTCTATGTTTAACTTTTTGAGAAACTTCAAAACTGTTTTCCACAGTGGCTTCACCAGTTTACATTCCCAACAGCTATGTCTGAGTATTCCAATTCCTTCACATCCTCACCAATATTATTTAGTTTCCTTTTGTATCTATATATATATATACACACACACATACAATTGTCATCCTAATGGGTGTGAGATGTCCCTGGCTTGTGCAATTGGTTAACGTGCTTGGCTGCTAACCAAAAGTTTGGAGATCTGAGTCCATCCAGAGGCATCTTGGAAGAGAGACCTGAAGGTTTACTTCTGAAAAGTCAGCCATACAAAACCCTATGGAACATAGCTGTACTCTGACACACATGGGGTCACCATGAGTTGGAGTCAGTTGGAAGGCAACTGGTTTTAGCTGGTGTGAAGTAGTGTCTCATTGTGGTTTGCATTTCTCTAATGACTAATGATGTTCACCATCTTTACATGTGCTTATGGCCATTTGTGTATCTTCTTTAGAGAACTGCCTATTCAAGTCCTTTGCCCATTATTTGATTGAGTGGTTTGTCTTTTTGTTGTTGAGTTTTCTCAATACCAGTATCAGCGGCAATTGAGTTGATTCCATGGCGTGGAAATCCCATGTACTTCAGGGTAAAACTGTGCTCCATAGGGTTTTCAATGGCTGATTTTTCAGTAGGAAATAAACCCGTTGCTGTTGAGTAATCAGCGGTTTTTTTTTTTTTTTTAGATATGAGTTGAAAGAGAGGGAATCATGCATAAAGAGAGTTTTTAGGGATTAAGTTTGGGACATACTGAGTTTGATTTGTCTTTTTGTTTTCTAAGTAGAGATAAGACTTCCAGGCCACAGCTGGATACAAAAGATAGAGCTGAGGATATAGGTTCGGTGTTACCGTGTACTGATGCTTTTTTTTTTCATTTGATATATAAATTTCAGCAGTTCTATTTCAGAAAATAAACCGTTAGATGTATTCTAAACCACATTTTGCCTTTAATCAGTGTAGCGCTTACCTTCGAGTTAAGAATTTTTAAATTAATTTTTCTATTCTAAATATATATTTTTAATTGACATATTTTAAAATTATATTCCATTGGGGCCTTTTACTGTGAAAATTTATGTTTTGAGCATTTGGTCTTGTACTTTCATTCTTAGTTTTCTGAATCTTATATTCTACCTACTATACCTTCCTATTGCATTGTGAAAAGATACTTACAGAGAATATAGAAGGCATTTAATAATGGAGTAGTGGAAGTTTTGGAAAGCTAGAATGAGAATAAAATATGGCCTGCATGCTTTCAGGCTTATTTTAAATATGAACTGAAGTTACATATGGGAAAAATAGCTTAGGAATGTAAAGTGCAATGGAGAGAAAAAGTTTGGTATCTTCTTCTAAAGACTAAAAGTCATTCCTTATTTTGACTGCCTAATCACACAAAATTAATTTGGCATTTTAAGAAAGTAAAAATAAACTTGTATTATAATAGCAAGGCCAAACCCCCTTTTTTCAATTTCAGACTGTTCAGGTAATCTCATCAACTTCCTAGATGGATTCCTAAGAAATACAAACTAGGTTAAAGTGAAGAACTAAGCAAATATTCTGGGGAAAAAAATCCTATCTCATACTCCAAGGTACTGATTTACATCTTCCTTACCATTTATCTCTTCATTCCTGTGCCCAAACAGGATTTAAGATTAATTAGCCTGTAATCTCATGAGCCTAAATCTTTTCCATTTGCTGAAATTTATGCATCAAATTATCATATATGAAATGGAAACTATGATAATAATAACATCACAAACCAGCAATTTCCTAATCTATCAACAAACTTTTCATAGCTGTATTTATAAAAATATAGTTAATATGTGTTTGCCTTATTTACTAATTATATTATATTTATTATATGTAATGTTGATAAATAAACTAAACAAGGCCCCTAACCTCAACAAGATTTGTCAAAAAAATTGTGTGCAATTATGACCACAATTATAAGCCATTTTTTCCCCATACGATGTTGTTGTTAGGTGGCCTTGAGTCAGTTCAGACTCATAGCCACCCTATGTACAATAGAATGAAGCACTGCCCGGTCCTGCGCCATCCTCACAATCATTGCTATGTTTGAACTCATTGTTGTAGCCACTGTGTCAATCCATCTCGTTGAGGGTCTTCCTCTTTTTTTTCTGACCCTCTAATTTACCAACCATAACTTCCTTCTCCAGGGACTAGTCTGTCCTGATAACATGTCCAAAGGATATGAGATGAAGTCTTGCCATCTGGCTTCTAAGGAGCATTCTGGCTGTACTTCTTCCAAGACTGATTGTTCATTCTTCTGGCAGTCCATACTCTTCCTCAACAACATAATTTAAAGGCATCAAGTCTTCTTCAGTCTTTCTTATTCATTGTCTGGGTCAAGGTCACCATAGTCCTCAAAATGACATCTTTGCTTTTGAACACTTTAAAGAGGTCTCTTGCAACAGATTTGCCCGATGCAATGAGTTGTTTGATTTCTAGACTGCTGCTTCCGTGGTTTTTGATTGTGGATCCAAGCAAAATGAAATCCTTGACAAATTCAGTCTTTTCTCTGTTTATCATGATGTTGCTTATTGGTCCAGTTGTGAGGACTTTTGTTTTCTTTATGTTGAGGTGTAATCCATACTGAAGGCTGTAGTCTTTGTTCTTCATCTGTAAGTGCTTCCAGTCCTTGCTTTCAGCAAGCAAGGTTGTGTCATCTGCATATCTCAAGTTGTTAATGAGTCTTCCTCCTATCCTGATGCTGCCTTCTTCTTCATATAGTCCAGCTTCTCGGGTTATTTGTTCAGCATACAGGTTGAATAAGTTTAGTGAAAGGATACAACCCTGACGCACACCTTTTGTGATTTTAAACCACTCAGTATACCCTTGTTCTGTTCGAAAGACTGCCTCTTTATCTATGTACAGGTTCTTTCTGCTTGAGCACAATTATTTAATTGTGGAATTAATTCTGGAATTCCCATTCTTCACAATGTTATCCACAATTTGTTATGATCCACACAGTCAAATGTCTTTCCATAATCAATAAAGCACAATAAAGCGCAAGTAAACATCTTTCTCGTATTCTGTACTTTCAGCCAAGATCCACCTGACATCAGCAATAATATCTCCTGTTCCACATCCTCTTCTGAAACTAGCTTGAATTTCTGGCAGTTTCCTGTCGATGTACTGCTGCAATCATTTTTGAATGATATTGTTCTATAATTTCCACATTCTGCTGGATGACTTTTCTTCTGAATGGACACAAATACAGATCTCTTCCAGTCAGTTGGCCAGGTAAACTGTCTTTCAAATTTCTTGGCATAGATGAGTGAGCGCTTCCAGAGTTTCATTCATTAGTTGAAACATCTCAAACGGTATTCTGTCAATTCTTGAAGCTGTGTTTTTTTTTTTTTTTTTGCCAATGTCTTCAGTGCAGCTTGGACTTCTTCCTTCAGTACCATCAGTTCTTGATTATATGCTATCTCCTGAAAGGGTTGGACATCAGCCAATTTTTTTTGGTGTGGTACTTCGTGTATTCCTTCCATCTTCTTTTGATGCTTCCCCATCATCCAGTAATTTCCCTGTAGAATCCTTCAATATTGCAACTTGAGCCTTGAATTTTTCTTCAGTTCTTATAACGGCATATTTTTTTCTATTGCCTCAGCCCCTAGCTGAGCTCCCATGATTTAAGTATGTAGTTTCGCCTTCCTCTGTATTCTCACAGTATTTTGTCCTTTTAAAAAAATAGGTAATTTTCAAATTTTATTAAAATTGTTTTATACTCATTTTCATACTAGACAGAAAATAAGTTCCATCATCACTGTGTCCTCAGCTGTCAGCATTGAGCGTCCATTAAATGTTGAATCAATATGTGAGGACAGGTCTAAGGAGGAACTAGATGTTCGATAGATTGCTGTTGAATGTAAATGCCAATGTAATTTAGGTGGCTTTAGAGACAGAAGAGCTGTCATTCTTCTGAGAAATATAGAAAAATTTCTGGGGATATCTATATAATTTAGTAATCATAATTACACTAAATTTTACAGTTTTCCTTTCTGTTGCTTTTTTTCTTTGTCCTTATTTTTCTCATTTTAAATTCTTTTTATGAAAAGGAAATCATGCTACACTGGGTCACATGACAAAATATAAGCCAGCTTCATGTAGCAGGTAAGGAACTCCACATAAATTAATTTTTATAAAAATCTGAACAGAATAAAGAAACATAAAACAACCATAACAAACATAATACAGCCAAGGAAGGGCATAGATAGATACGTTTCTACCCCCTAGTCAAGTATATTATATTTTCCCTGCGAAGTTCAAATGGAAGAATTAAGTTCACTGTTACAAAACCAAACAAATTAGCAAGAATTTTTACCTTAGTTTAGATACAGAACTAAAAATAATTTTTTAAAAGACGAGGACAAAAGTAAACCAATGTACACATCCTGCGCTGCTCCTGAAGACTATCTAAAAAGATTTTACATCTGAGTTCAAGCAGGGTCTTTGACAGAAAGCTTCTTGATTAATTGTTGCTATGGAGGAACACCAGAAAAGGACTGTATTTACCTTGTAGCTATGTTCTTACAATGTATCTAGGTAACAAATGCCATGCCAAGGCACAAACCTACTAGTACCTACTAGTCAAAGTAGCAGAACATCTCATGCAAAGATTGTTTTGCTTTCTCCCACATCACAATTTCTAATTTGTTTTCAAATTCAGGGTATTCACACTGCAATAGGGCTTAAAATTCAGTAGACTGTTATGACCGATTAAGTCTTATATAGGAAAGCAGGTACAAGTAAATTTCTAATATTAATTTGGATTTTTTTTTTCAGCATTTGGTGGCACACATGAATGGGCTCTAAAGAGTCTCTTTAATTTCTTGGAAAGAATGAAAGAACTATTATTATTATTTTAATGACAAATCTTAGTGACAAGGGCTGTTTTTTTATATCGTCAAATAAGTAAACAATTCAATCAAACAATTTGAGTGGCACAGTGGTTAAGAGCTACTGCTGCTAACAAAAAGGTTCAAATCTACCAGTCACTCCTTAGAAACCCCACGGGGCAGTTCTTCCTTGTCCTATAGGGTGGCTATGAGTAGGAATCGACTCGAGGGCAGTGGGTTTGGTTTTGGTTTTTTATCTTCATGAACACACAAAGTTAATAGTTCAGTTGTAATTCTTACACTATCAAGTGAATGTGTTGCTGGATTTTAAAACGTAGCTGATAAGAATCCAACCTGATTCAACCTGTATTTTTTCCTCTCTTCATCTCTTGACTGCAAACTTGAAAGGGCTTCGGGCTGTAGCCAAAGAGCCAGCTAGTCCGTAACTAGTTCATTCTTTGAGACAGTTTGTCTCTCCTTTCAGTAATTTTTTTTCTATTTTATAAGACTGTATTTTCAGATTTCAGGGATTCCTCCTCATTCTATACATTGTGTGTGTGACCCTCAAGGCAGCTCACCAAGGACGTATTAGCTCGTTTTTCAGGGCAGCTGTGCTCATGTGTTCCCCTTGCTGACAGAATCCATCCGTAAATCATTCCTCCAGATCGTGGGTTCCTACTTCTGTTGAGTGAGGGAGAATGATCCTCCTGTTATTCATGCTCATTCTTGCTTTCCCATCCTAGAAGATATGTGTTTATATCAATCATCTTAGCACCTTAGAGGGACTTTCCTAAACCACAACCTTGATCTTTCCGGACATTCCACTTAAACTTTCCAATTTATCTCCTTCACATTTCAAATCACTCTTCACTGCTTTATTTTTATTTGGTAGAAATTATCACCTTCTAGAAAACTTCATTCATTCATTCACTTATGTATATATTTACTATCCGCTATCTCTGGGTGGTGCAAATGGTTAATGTGTTTGGCTGCTAACCGAAAGGCTGGAGAGTTGAGTTTATCCAGAGGTAAGTTGGAAGAAAGCCCTGGAGACCTACTTCTGAAAAATCAGCCATTGAAAACCCTGTGGAGCACAGTTTTACTCTGACACACATGGGGTTGCCGTGTGTCATGGATTGAATTGGGTCGCCCAAAAAATGTGTGTAGCAACTTGGCTAGGTCATGATTCCCAGTATCGTATGACTGTGTTATCTGATGTGATTTCCTTATGTGTTGTAAACTCTATCACTGTGATGAGATTATATGTGATCTCCTTATGTGTTGTAAATTCTATCACTGTGATGAGGTTATCCTGATGAGGTTGACAAGAAAAGACAGTGTCTTAATGCAATCTCTTTTGAGATATAAAAGAGAGAAGGGAGCAGAGACACGTGGGAACCTCATACTACCAAGAAAGCAGTGCCGGGAGCAGAGCGTGTCCTTTGGACCTGAGGTTTCTGAGCTGAGATGCTCCCAGACCAAGGAAAGATGGATGCATCACAGGGACCTTTCTCCAGAGCCGACAGAGAGAGAGGGCCTTCCCCTGGAGCTGGCGCCCTGAATTTGGACTTGTGGCCTGCTGGACTGTGAGAGAGTGAACTTCTCCTTGTTGAGGCCATCCAGTTGTGGTATTTCTGTTAGAGCAGCACTAGATGACTAAGACACCAGGAATCAACAGGTTCAACTGGTATCCCTCTTACTAGAATGTAACCTCCATTTTTTTTTTGTTTTGTTCCTTGCTGTTTTACTATGGGTGCTCTTTTCTGCTCCAGTTAAGTAAAATTCTACTAAAAGAGTAGAACACGTTTCTGCTTTTACCTGCCCTTCTTAAAAGCTGATAAAGACAAGGGCCCATATGGAAAACCCCTTGCGCTATACAAATTGCTAATGGAGTTTCTTTAGTCTACTAGACTTTATGATGTTACAGGAATCACACTTGTCTTTTTGTTATATTGCACTTACTTAGCTTTTAGTAACTCTCTGTTGATAATTACTTTATTGAAATGGCTTAATGAATGAAAAAGGAACTTTCAGAGGACAGCTGAACTGCTCAGATAAGTTAGAGGGGAAAAATACTGTAACTTATTCAGGTGGAAAAATACACATGTTTCTTTCTTCCTATCAGTTTATTGCACTCTGGGTGAACTGCTTTCTTTTGTAATTTCAGGTTTCCTACAAGGAAACCACAGGCCTCCGCAGGGGGCCTTTTACATCTCTGGATTCCGTGACATCTTTGGCTTTTCTTGGTACAGAAATATTTCTCATATTTGCAAATGTGGTCTCCACTGTTAGAGACTTTGTGCACTTCAGAATGCCTCTAGGCTTATCCTGTATTTTTTTTTTTATTTGAATTGTAGGTGGATGGAAGTGCTTCTTTCTGGGAGTGGAAACAGAATGCACCCCACAGTTTTTAAAACTTCTTCTCTGATATTGGCCTTTAGCAGTAGAACTAACAGTTTGATCCTTTAGAAAAATTCAAGCAAACTGCTTCCTTGACAGGGGGATATCTATTGCTTGCTGGAGTGAGAGCAGCTACAGCATCTTCTGATCTCATCATTAGCAATGAAACTGGTAACCCACTTCTGCAAATGGGCAGATTGTGTAGGGAGTCTGCGGAGCAAAGTGGCAGCCTTGCCTTTATCTGTGCTCCAGAGTTAAGAGCATTTTCAGCTCTTTCTCAGGATTGCTGTGGCACAGCAGTGAGAAGTCATAATAGAAAGAAGAAAAGATAGCTAATGATTACAAAGTCTCTCAGAAGTTATGACTGAGATGAGCCTATACTAACCCACTGGACTTGACTGGAGATTATTGGGGTGGTTTCCCCAAAATGCAAAACAAAACAAAACAAAACAAAAATTCTTTATTCCTTTGGGGCATCAGTTAGTACCATCTTCCAAACTGACAAACATTGATCAACTAATTACTATTTGACTTGAATATTTGAAATGCACTAAGATTGCATCAATAAGTTTTTTTTTTTAACATTTTTTCCTCCTCTAAGTATTTGGTTCAACTGTCATAACACAGTACAGAAAAAATAGATATAAGAGCATAGAGAAGCAGTAAAAAGAGAAAAAAAGTGTAGAAATTCAATCCTGTCAATTCTTCACTTGTCTCTTTTATAATGATTTCCAAATAAGTGATTTTTTGCTACAATATTTACTCACACTTTGGGGGCAGCTAAAAATAAAACATGTTGTGAACGACTGGCACACATCAGGAAGTATGTGAAAGGGCTGTTACTTGCCAAACACATAATAACCAACACATAAACGAGGTAGCAGGTTCCCAACACTTAACATCATTGTTGGAGTAGACTTAACACATCCAAGACGACTGATCTTTCTCAGGGCTTTGCTTTAGACCTTCATTCTTCTGCCATCATAGACACTGATTTCCAGCACTCAGAAGAAGCTTTTTTTTTTTTTTTTCCAGCTTACCCTTGGGAATGAAGGATAACAGTGTTATTTTCACACGTGAGTAATACATGGAACCTGAACCACTGCTATGATTCGCTTATAAGCCTAAAGACAAGCAAGTATAGTCTTAATAATAAACTTAATAAAAGCAAGTGTAGTCCTTTCACTCTAACAAGATGTAGAGTCTGAACTGAAATATTTTCAGGAATAACATTGTTTCTACTTATTTAATATGGTCTCTGCCTCCCTCTTCCACCTCATCTTCTATTCCTCTGCTCTTCACTGTTCCTTGAACGTGGCAAGCCCACTTTTGCGTATCATTCCACTTTGCTCTTTCCTCTGCTTTTAATGTTTCCCCCAGATCCTCTCATGGCTGTTCCCACCTTAGGTGAGAGCTCAGATTTACCTTTACTGAGCACACCCGCTAAACTAGCTTCTTTTTCCAGATACACTCTGTCATGGATTGAACTATGTCCCCCCAAAAAAGTGTGTGTCAATTTGGTCGGGATGTGATTCCCGGTATTGTGTGATTTTCCTGTATGTTGTAAATCCTGCCTCTATGATGTTAATGAGGGAGGATGGCATAAATTGTGTTAGTGAGGCAGGACTCAATCTACAAGATTGGATTGTGTCTTGAGGCAATCTCTTGAGATATGAAAGAGAGAAGCAAGCAGAGAGACAGGGGACCTCATACCACCAAGAAAGCAGTGCCAGGAGCACAGCGCATCCTTTGGACCTGGGGTCACTGCATGGAGAAGCTCTTAGTCCAGGGGAAGATCAATGAGAAGCCCAACAGAGAGAGAAAGGCTTTCCCTGGAGCTGATGCCCTGAATTTGGACTTTTATCCTACTTTACTGTAAAGAAATAAACTTCTCTTTGTTAAAGCCATCCACTTGTATTTCTGTTATAGCAGCACTAGATGACTAAGACACACTCTCAGGTAATTCTGTTGTATTTCCTTCTTTGTTCTTATCACAAGCTAACAATATGTACCCATTTGTATTCTTGATTGTTTCCCTACACTAGAATGAAAAGAGAAACGTGTTCTATCTGAAAACTAGCATATACCCAAGTGGCTGGAGCAGTGTCTGACCCAGATTAGGGGTACAGTATATAATTTTGAATTAATTCATTAAAGATTGTAGAGCTGAATTAAAAACAAAAGTAAGGTCTTGCTATCAATAATCACCAAGGGCTGAATCATAATCATTTGAATCAAATAATTTTAAAGTTAAATTATAAGTAGCTGAAAAGCACCCATAAAAATAATTTTATCAAAGCAATCTGAAGATCTCTTCGGAGCTTATTTATTTCACTAGTTGGATGCTTCTTAAAACCCTCATCCTAGTATATACTACAAGTATGGAGACACCAGAATCTCTTTCTATGTTACACTAATACTTGTGAAAGCTGGAACCTGTATAAGAAGGAGACCTATCAGAGAAGAAAAACTCAAATATTTTCCACTAACAGGGAGTGATAGAAAGTGGTTAGATTGTATCCTGTTAAAGGTGGAAAACTTGCAAGACCTGTAAAATCAGGCAGTCTCATTGAGTTCTGGCCCTTAAAGCTTTCACTGTAGGTAAGACATTATTATATGCTTTCTCTTGATCTTTTTACCTCAGTTGGGAAAATTACTGAGACCATAACTTGATCCTTTTTATTTATTTTACCTTTTAGAGACGATCTGTGTATTAGGTAGATGCTACAATATTTTGGGATCTATAAGTGAAGTTTTTCTTAACAGAAATAGGAATTTCAGAGTATTTTTTTTTAAATATTATGAACAGTTTATTATGACAACCCACCTTAAAAAATAGAAGATGTTTATCTAAGGGAAAAATATGGCTTTCCAAATTCACAAAATGAGTCCATTTTAACTGATGGATACACACAATCTAAGAATCCATTTGCCAAGTCTAGTACGCTTCCCACCAGACCGCAAGGCTATGTAGTAATGATATTGGAAAAAGCACAAGTGAGAGCAGAAATGATGTGGCTTCTAATTCAGCTTGGGCGGATGAGCTAAATGAACTGGCAGTGCTTATAGAAGAGGGATTTGGAAGCGTAGCTAGAGCCAATTTTCTCTGCAGACTAATATAACATTTTCTTTAGCAGAAGAAATTGGTTTAAAGTCCCTCTCTCTATTTATTTATTTTTCAAATGCCTTTTGTTCAGGTTTCTTAAGTGCAGTTTACTATAGTAAAATTCTATTTGCTGAAAAGTTTTAATAATTAGGAAGAGCCCTAGCAAAGCTGAAATGGTTTCCTCTGCACTGAAGTCAGGTTTGATGAGCACTGGCTGATTTTTGATCCCTTGCACTCAGTGGTTCATCGGTGTCTGGGAGAAGGCCTGGCAGGTCAGTCTTATGCCTAGGTCAATCATGTCTAACTCTGATTCTGCAAGGTGTCTGCAGTGCAGGGATGGGGAATTGGGAATGAGTATAAGGTAATGAAGACTGAGAATTTGATTCCACTTAACCTTCTGGTTGAGGAGCCCTGTTGGCTCAGTGGTTGAGCGCTTGGTTCCTAACCAAAAGGTCGGCGGTTTGAACTCACCAGCCATTCCATGGGAGAAAGCTGTGGCAGTCTGCTTCGTAAAGATTTACAGCCTTGGAAACCCTGTATACTCTGTCCAAAGGGTCGTTATTCTGACTCAATGGCAATGGGTTTTGTAATCTTCTGGTTAATCTACTGTGAATCAGTGCTTGACAAGGTGAGTGAAAGATTCTGTTATCACTGGCCAGAGCTAGACATACCTTTGGGTGACTGGGATGTCTAGCTCTAGCCATTTTGAATCACTGATATATATTTTTATTTTTTTTTAATGGAAAACACCATCATTGCATTTTACTACTCTTTTAAAAAAAAGGCTTACTACTCAGACAAATTTCTAACTAATGATATAATTACTTCATTGGGTAGCATAATCAGAAATTACTTGAAGTATAAAGAGCCCCTGGTAAAGAAATGCTTAATTTACTAAATAATTTTGACTCATATGATTATTAAGTTAAAAACAGAAGTTGCTAAAAACCTAAAGTAATGGTCTTACCACTGCCACATGATAAATTGCTTAATTAGCAATTAGTTACAAACAGCCGTGCCGTTTATTTTTACTTAAAATAAGCAAGCCAATTTCCACTATTTCAAAACTTAATATTAATTAGATGGGAAGATAAAAACCACCACACCTTGTTAGGAGAACTTGCAGCCATAATGAAGCCTGATCTATTTTTAAGAATTAGATAGAGAAATAAATTACCTTTATCTTTTTATCCTTTACTCCAGAAGCGTGGAGAGAAGAAAGGTTTCATATTTAATCTTGATTTTTCTGACTCCCCATATTAAAATGGATGAAATAAATATATTTATTTGTGAATAAAGATGATTATATAATTTTTAAAAACATGCCTTAGGTTTTTATATATTCCTGGTTACCCATTTATTGTGAAGCATTACTAATTCCACCCCTTTTTCTCCTTCCTCCTGATATTTGTTTGCATCATGAGTGGGGAAGATAGGACACAGTGCATACTCTAGCCTTAAATATTATTTTTCTTCTT
This sequence comes from Trichechus manatus latirostris, assembly GCF_000243295.1. Classification (NCBI taxonomy): domain Eukaryota; kingdom Metazoa; phylum Chordata; class Mammalia; order Sirenia; family Trichechidae; genus Trichechus; species Trichechus manatus. The sequence continues at coordinate 3,555,126 of NW_004444109.1, read as the reverse complement.
CTAACTGATCTATTACGTATTTTAGTTAGTACATTTAGAAAAACTTAGTTGCTTTTTATGTTTTGTGTTAGCTTATGTTATTTGAAAGGTAGCAAATATTGTGAAAGCAACAGAAGTTTTGAAGGCAGGTAGATATGTTCTTCACAGTTTCACATCATTGCTCTACCTTTTACTTGCTGTGAGGCATTGGGCAATTAACCTAAATGACCTCATACTCATTTTCTCATCTCAGAAATGGGGGTCATGTTGGCTCCCTCCCAGCGTAGCATGAGGATTAAATGAAATAACATATGTAATGTCTGGACATGTAGCACATTCAGTAGGGGTCACTCTGTTTCTCTGCTCCAACCATAGCTTTCCAATGACAGGAAGTGTTCAAGCAGGTGTGGATGATCGTAAAACTAGAATGTTGTAAAAAGATGTCCTTTCCTGGGGGAAAGGTTTGTTATAATACTGTATAACATCGCTTTTTCTACATTTTGAAATGTACACAAATATTTTGAAACCAATAAATTGAGGCCCAAGAAAGTAAATATTCTCCTAACAGCAGAACATATAAGATACAGCAATGTTTCCTGAATATATTCATTCATTAAAACAATGGTGTTCATACTGGTGGCAAGCTGAATCTTGAGAGAACTGAATGGTGTCACTAAGTCTCTGTTGCAAAATCAAACATGTGACTCCCCAGACAGTGGTACAGAGCCATATGGACCTTAGCATATGTTTTTAATAATGTTGCTTAACTGTGTTCTTCTAGTTACAAGAAGTGAAACAGTTTTATGATATAACTTATTAAAAGTGATCAGAGATTAGTACTATTTTATAGTTGTTGATACATTAAAATCACAGGATTTTTAAATGACAATGTGAGGTATCACTTCTAGCCTATGAGGTTCTTGGGGTCAAATATTATGTTTTGCTTATTATTTATTCTCAGACCCTTGACTAATGCTTGTCATTTAGTAGAGGTTTAGTGAAGCAAAAAAGGAAGAACTGAAGGACAAGGGGAAGGAAGGGAAGGATAGACTTTGGCAAGGAAAGGTAGAAGGAAGAGAAGGAGGAAAAATAAATCGTACATGATAGCGTAGGCATAATTTAGATAGAAATCATCAAAAGTTAGAAAGTAATTTTAGTTATTGGAAAGAATATAGACGTATCATTCCCTAAAGAGCCAGTTCAATAAAACATTGCTCTACCACTGCCAAACCTATCTTAAACCTTGAAATATAATTACAAGAGAAATATGCTATTGGCATTTATATTTAATAAATTTCTAGAATTTTGCACTAAAATTAAATGCATTCTTCATGATCATTAACATAAAACATGAAACAAATATTATTATGGTTTATGTATATGTGCCAAAAATTCTGAGTCCATTAGGATGGCTGTGGGGATACTTAAGTCAGTTCGTATTACCTTCTGTCACTACCAACTGGTTTGATGACTGCTCAGCGCCTTGAGAATGAAGTTTATTGATATCTGTTAGTTAAATATGTGTAATAAATTTCTTCAGATTTAAAACTGGTTTTTCTTTTTCTTTTTCTTTTTTTTAACACAGTATGATGTCTAGTCCTGACTTTCTTTTTGAAGTTAAACTGTATATGTCTGATTTTCTAGACTGCCAGGAGTGGAAGATTAAAAGAAGAAAAATGTAAATTTTGATTTTTATACTTTCTTCCATATATTTGATTAACTACATTAATAAAATAAAAAAAGTAAATATTAATTTGATCCCCCTCCCCAAAAAAAAACTTCTGTTTATATCTTTCTACTTTTCTTTCTCGTCTGTCAGCTTGTCTTACTGTAGTGGCTTGGGTGTTGCTGGAAGCTATGCCACAGGTATTTCAAGCACCAGCAGAGTTACCCATGGTAGACAGGTTTGAACAGAGTTTCCAGACTAAGATAGACTAGGAAAAATGGCTTAGTGGTCTACTTCTGAAAAAACTGGCCAGAGAAAACCTTATGAACAGCAAAGAACCATTGTCTGAAATAATGCTGAACGCTGAACCCCTCAGGTTGGAAGGCACTCCTTAATGATGTGCTTGGAGTAAAGCTTTCGGGAACTCCAATTGCAGATGTGACACAACTCAAAATGAGAATGAATAGCTGCAAACATACATTAATAATCAGAATGTGGAATGTAGGAAGTATGAATCTAGGAAAATTGGAAGCTGTCAAAAATGAAACAGGAAACATAAAGATTGATATGCTGGGCATTAGTGAGCTAAAATGGACTCATCGTGGCCATTTAGAATTGGACAATCATATGGTCTACTATGCTAGGAGTGACAAAGTAAGGAGGAATAGCAACACATTCATTGTCAAAAAGAACATTTCAAGATCTATCCTTAAGTACAATGCTGTCAGTGATAGGATAATACCCGTAATACCCATACACCTACAAGGAAGACCAGTTAATACAACTATTATTCAAATTTATGCACCAACCACTAATGTCAAAAATGAAGAGATCGAAGATTTTTACCAACTTCTGCAGTCTGAAACTGATCAAACATTGTAATCTAGATGCATTGATAATTATTGGTGATTGGAATGCAAAAGTTGGAAACAAAGAAGGATCAATAGTTGGAAAATATGGCCTTGGTGATAGAAACAACTATGGAGATTGTATGGTAGAATTTTGTAAGACCAACAACTTGTTCATTGCAAATACCTTTTTTCAACAACATGAGTGGCAACTATACACATGGACCTCACCGGATGCAATATACAAGAATCAGATTAACTACATCTATGGAAAGAGATGATGGAAAGCTCAATATCGTCACTCAGAACAAGGCCAGGAGACAACTGCGGACTAGACCATCGATTGCTCCTATGCAAGTTCAAGTTGAAGCTGAAGAAAATTAAAACAAGTCCACGAGAGCCAAAATACGACCTTGAGTATATCTCACCTGAACTTAGAGACCATCTCAAGAATAGATTTGATGCATTGAATGCCATTGACCAAAGACCAGACAAGCAGTGGAATGACATCAAGGACATCATACATGAAGAAAGCAAAAAGTCAAGGAAAAGACAGGAAGGAAAGAAAAGACCAAAATGGATGTCAGAAAAGACTCTGAAACTTGCCCTTGAATGTAGAGAAGCTAAAGCAAAAGGAAGAAATGGTGAAGTGAAAGAGCTGAACAGAAGATTTCAAAGGGTTGCTCCAGAAAACAAAGTAAAGTGTTGTAATGGACTGTGCAAAGACTTGGAGTTAGAAAACCAAAAGGGAAGAACACACTTGGAATGTCTCAAGCTGAAAGAACTGAATTAAAAATTCAAGCTTCAAATTACAATATTGAAGGATTCTGTGGGCAAAACATTGAACTACACAAGAAGCATCAAAAGAAGAAGAAAGGAATACACAGAGTCACTGTATCAAAAGGAATTGGTAGAAGTTCAAGCATTTCAGGAGGTAGCGTATGATCAAGAACAAATGGTATTGAAGGAAGAAATTCAAGCTGCAGTGAAGGCACTGGTGAAAAACAAAGCACCAGGAATTGCCTGAATAGCAACTGAGATGTTTCAAGAAATGGATGCAGTGCTAGAGGTTCTCACTCAACTATACCAAGAAATTTGGGAGACAGCAACCTGACAACCGGCTGGAAGAGATCCGTATTTGCACCCATTCCAAAGAAAGGTGATCCAACAGAATGCAGAAATTATCAAGCAATATTATTAATACCACATGCAAGTAAAATTTTGCTGAAGATAATTCAAAAGTGGTTGCAGCAGTACATGGACAGGGACTGCCAGAAATTCAAGTTGGATTCAGAAGATGTGGAATGAAGGATATCATTGCTGAAGTCAGATGGATCTTGGCTGAAAGCAGAGAATACCAGAAAGAGGTTTACCTGTTTTTTATTGACTATGCAAATGCATTCAAATATGTGGATCATAACAAATTGTAGATAACATTGTGAAGAACGAGAATTTCAGAACACTTAACTGTGCTCATGAGGAACTTGTACATAGAAGAGAACAAAGGGATACTGCATAGTTTAAAGTCAGGAAAGGTGTGTGTCAGGGTTGTATCCTTTCACTATACTTATTCAATCTGTATCCTGAGCAAATAATCTGAGAAGCTGGATTATATGAAGCAGAATGCAGCCTCAGGATTGAAGGAAGACTCAATAAACTGTGATATGCAGATGACACATCTTGCTTGCTGTAATCAAAGAGGACTTGAAGCACTTACTGATGAAGATCATACTCTACAATCTTCAGTATGGATTATACCTCAACATAAAGAAAACAAAGATCCTCACAACTGGACCAATAAGCAACATTATGATAAATGGCAAAAATATTGAGGTTGTCAAGGATTTCCTTTTACCTGGATCCACAATCAACATTCATGGAAGCAGCAGTCAAGAAATCAAATGATGTATTGCATTGAGCAAATCTGCTGCAAAAGACCTCTTTAAAGTGTCAAAAAGCAAAGATGTCACTTTGAGTACTAAGGCGTGTCTGACCCAAGCCATAGTATTTTCAATCACCTCATATGCAT
>NW_004444109.1:3549320-3550044 GCF_000243295.1 Trichechus manatus latirostris | reverse complement strand
AGAAGAGATCCCAGTGCAGAGAGATGGGACAACTGGAGAAGATGATGAGAACATACAACAGACCAGGTTAAATGAGTTTGTGAAGAACTTGGTGGGTCTCTTTGAATTTTGCTGAAAGATAATACAAATTATCTGAAGATTCTTCTCAAAAATATCATATGCTAATCACAAAACTGGTAGCACCATTTGAAGAGTATTAAGTTTATCTCTTATCTCACTTCAGTTAGAATTAATCCATCAGCCTCCAGCTTCACTCCATTTTACAGGATTTCTAGTACAGGTATGTGCTGCTTAATGTCCCCTATACTTTCTGTGAAATAGGATGTTATGTGATTTGGATGTTATGCTAACACTGTATTACACAGAAAAGAGAGGCGTGCAGGATGATCACGGGGCAGGCTCAGGAACCGCTCAGCCACCCTTTCGCCGTGGACTGCATGAAAATTTTGGCTGCACCACTTTCAGTCCTATGTGGTTGTTGCCAGGTGTCTAACAGCTGAGCCCGGCCCCCACTACAGCACAGATGGGCTTTAAACTCTGCCAGCCCCAAGTGCTCCACGGCTGCCACAGAGTGGGGAGCTGCAGTCTGGTGCCTGGGTGTGACATGCAGGGCTCCCTGGCCGAGTGGGGCAGCGGCCTGGCAGGGCATCCACCTAAGCAACTCAGGTGGCATCTGCCCAGTCCCTGCCTGAGGTGAGTGTGGTGGGACAGGCAGCAGCAGATT
>NW_004444109.1:3546805-3548417 GCF_000243295.1 Trichechus manatus latirostris | reverse complement strand
TGGGTTCCCTATCACCAGCTTTCCTGTCAGTGTAAGTTTTTAAAGACATTATAAATAATCTCAGCTAAAACCTTCAAGGGAATTAGATTGCTTTCTCTATATAAATAAGGAAACTAGTACAATATAGATGTTTGAAGTGGGTAAGCTTTTTTTTTTTAATTGTGCTTTAGGTGAAAGTTTACAGCTCAAGTTAGTTTCTCATACAAAAATTTATATACTCATTCTTATGTGACCCTAGTTGCTATCCCTACAATGTGACCACACATTCCTCCTTTCCACCCCAGATTTCCCGTGTTCATTCAACCAGATCCTATCCCTTTCTGCCTTCTCATCTCGCTTCCAGACAGGAGCTGTCCATTTAGTCCCATGTATCTACTTGAACTAAGAAACACACTCTTCACGAGTATCATTTTATGCCTTATAGTCCGTCTATTCTTTTTCTGAAGAGTTGGCTTCGGAAATGGTTTTAGTTCTGGGTTAACAAAGAGTCTGGGGATGGGGTAAAATTTTTAATCGCAGTTCATTATGCTCAACTTGGTTGGTGATTCAAGTAATCTAAACTCAGTTCAATAAGTTCATATTGAGCATCTATGATTCTGCAAGCTTTGGGCTAGGCGTGGAGAAAACAAAAAAGAATACAAAACTACAATTCTTTTTCATGTTTGGGATATAGTAGAACAATTACTTCCTAAAATAGATTTAAAAATGCTAATTATTGCACAAAGATGTATCTTAATGATAATTATAACCCTAAATATCAACATTTAAAAAAAATCTTACTTTTTTAAGCAAGCACTTATGTACCACTTACCTGTGCCATGTTTTTTTCTTAGTGCCTAGAATAACTATATTTTTAAACCTTACAAAAAATCTGTAAGGAAGGAACTATGGTCCTTCTTTTATGGAAGATGAAATAGGCATGTCAAGAGGTTAATAAGCTTGCTCAAGGTCATACAGCTCGAATGCAGCATCAGAGATTTGCACCCAGGCAGCTTGACACCTGAGATTGTACCTGTCATGGATTGAATTGTAGCCTGCCAAAATATGTGTTGTAAATCCTAACCTGAGACAGAATTTGGTACGAAGAGTTGGGTGTTGCTCTAACAGATACCTAAAATGTGGAAGTGGTTTTGGAATTGAGTAATAGGTAGAGGCTGGAAGAGTTTTAAGGTACCTAATAGTAAAAGCCTAGACTGCCTTGAAGAGACTGTTGGTGCAATTATGGACATTAAATGCAGTTCTGGTGAAGGCTCAGAAGAAAGTGAGGAGAGCTGGAACGTTAGAGACAGTGCAGATGGTGAGAAGCAGAGGCAGAGAAATGGTGGCAGCAGAACTAGGAGACCAGTGTGAGATGGCACAGAAGGCCACCCACGAAGTGAGAGAGCTGAGTGCCTTCAGGCAGGAGGTTTCCTGGCAGAGTAGGGCACTTGTTGGCAGAGCTAGGCTTGCTGACCCATGGAATGAGAGAACTGAGCGCCTTCAGGCAGAAGGCTTACTTGTAGAGTGGGGTGTCTCTGGGCACTTACTGGTAGAGCTAAAGAGCTTTGTAACACTTGCTGGAGCTGTTAGACTAGGAGAATGGGGCCACCCAAAGCCGACAGTGTAGAGTTGC
>NW_004444109.1:3543414-3545598 GCF_000243295.1 Trichechus manatus latirostris | reverse complement strand
ACAATCCTTATTTAACATACATTTTTCCAGTGTTAACTATCATAGATGCTTTGCTTTTCATTTGTTTGTATAAATGATGTCTCCATAGATACATGAAAGAGCAAGGCCGTAAGTATAAAGGGCGTATTTAAATAGGTTATTCAATATAAATGGGATTTTTAAGAGCAAGCAACATTTATTGATAAACACATATACACCTTAAATATAGAAATTATCTATAATTTAAAAACATATTTTCTAAAAGGTGAAACTGGGATGTGTAGCTAAAAATAGAGAAGTTTAAGAACAGACTAGTTTTTCAAGGAGTGAATGCTTCACTCCTCTATATTCAGCACATACACTTCTTAGTACAAACTCTGATTTGTTTCCTCTGCCGCTGGGAAAGGAAAAAGTACTCTTGTTTTTTAACCCATAAATTCCTGTTTCACAGTTCCTCAAAGCATTCATGGCCCCTGTTTTTCTAGTTGTTTGGTGTTTGAGCTTTTTTTTAGAGTACATGAGATTTGCATAATTTTTTCTCATTCATTTTAATTTGGGATCTAATGAGTTAAAGTTTTTACGCCTGTCATTAAAAACATATGTACTCATACACACCTATATTTTCTTACAAGATGCCAAAAGCCCACATGGAAGAGTGGCTTCCACAAAAGGGAAGCATAATGGGTGGAATGCCTAACTGGTAGACTTAGTACTCCCACATCTCTTGATAATGCCTTCATTGCTTACTGTGTGTATTAATTTCCTACTGCTGCTGTAACAAATTACCACAAACTTAGTAGCTTAAAACATCACAAATTTATTTTCTTACAGCTCTAAAACCACTGCCATTGAGTTGATTCCAACTAATAGTGACCCATAGGACAGAGTAGAACTGCCCCATATGGTTTTCAAGGCTGTAAATCTTTACAGAAGCAGGCTGCCCCATCTTTCTCCTACAGAGTAGCTGGTGGGTTCAAACTGCTGACCTTTTGGTTAGCAGCCGAGTGCTTTAACCACTGCGCCATGAGGGCACCTTTCTTACTACTTTAAAGGGGAGAAATCTGAAATTAAAATGTCATCACGGGGCTGTCTTCTTTCTGGAAACATCGTCGGAGTCATCTGTTTCCTTGCCTTTTCCAGCTTTGGGTCCACCTACCTTTCCTTGGCTCATGGTTCCTTCCTCCTTTCCCAAAGCACATCACTCTACGCTTTGCTCTCTTTTTTCTACCCATTATGTCTCTTTTTTTTCCTGACCTCAATCCTCCTGCCTCCGTCTTATAAGGATGCTTGTAATTACTTTTGATCCACTCATATAATCCTGAAAAATCTTTCCATCTCAAAATCCTTACTTTACTCACATCTGTAAAGTCCCCTTTACCATATTAGGGAACATATTTACAGGTTCCAAGGATTAGGTCATGGATATCTTTCAGGAGAAATCATTCAGTTCACCACACTAAGGAACAGATGATTATGATGATGGTAAAGGGCTCCTGAGGGTGAGATTTTGCATTGCCTTCTCTCAAGATATTAAGAAACCTCAATAAGTCATTAAGTTTTCTTACATTCCGCAAGTCTGCATTACCATGAACTATAAGAGGGAACCCACTAGTAATAACACAAGATGAACCACGATCTTTCTATCACTCCAAGTATGATGAAATACCTTCTTCTTCTTCTTTTTTTTTTTTTCCTGGACCTCTTTTACAGAAAAGTTTGGAAAGATCAAAGAGGATGAGAATTCTGACAACTGGTATAATTAATTTTGTGAACCGGTCAAGTTGGTTTACAACAAGTCATTGGTTACTTATAACTTTTTATTGCTCTTCTCAAAACAATAACAACTAGTGTGCTGAAAAAAAATAAAAGCTGAATTTCAAGAAATAAGTAAAGGTAAGTCTCCAAGTTGAAAAGCATTCCCTGAGATTTTGCACATCAGTCAATTGTATATACTCTTGTGAACATATGACTTTAATTTTTTTAAGTCATGTTTTTTATGGTTCTCCAAAGATCAGATCCATTCAAGGCAAATCCAACATCAGTCATATTATTAACAACTTCTGTAATTTTGAAGGAGCAATATTAATCATGTGCTTTGGTTTTAATAAATGCAGCTTGTGGTTGAAAGTTGGTTTTAGAAGGGAAAACATATTCTGAATCATTGACTGAATGAAAATGAGAAGCAAAAGTCAACTGAAGTTTGGT
>NW_004444109.1:3540645-3542218 GCF_000243295.1 Trichechus manatus latirostris | reverse complement strand
AACACATAGGGAAATCACATCAGATTACCCAATCATACAATACTGGGAATCATGACCTAGCCAACTTGCTACACACATTTTTTGGGGACACAATTACAATCCATGACAAATAGGAAGAAATGACACCCACACAGAAAGTCTAAACTCAACTGAGCTTAAGAAAATAAATTTCAAGTGACGTTTTAAACTCTGAAGTGAATTTCTAACTTTGAAGTAGTGTAGTGTATTTCAGAGCACACTTCAAGTGGACTTAGATGATCTGTGTTTCAGTCCTCGCTCCCCAACTACTATCACTATGATAACAGGAATTTTTTTTTCCCCCAGTTGTTGTCAAGTCGATTCCAACATGGTAATCCACGTGTGTCGGAATAGATCTGTGCTTCATAGGGCTTTTAATAGCTGGCATTTTGGAAGTAGATCACTAGTCCTTTATTGCAAGGTGCCTCTGCGTGAACTTGAAACTCCAACCTTTTGGCTAATAGCCAAGCATGTTAACTGTTTGTACTACCCAGGGACTCCGTAAGAAAATTACATAACCTCAAATATCAGTATACTCATTTATAAAATGAAATACATAATATTTATTTTATGGGATTTTCTTTGTGAATTAAATGAATCAACGCATAAAAACATTTAGTATGATGCATGACACAAAGTAAAAAGCAAATAAATTATCGTTTACATTTCCTTCTGTCTTTTTCTAGGTAGCATGGGAGAATGTAAATATCAATGACTGAGAAACAATATAGTCATTATTCCAATTTTTCTACCACTATTTAATAATAGAGTGGAAAAATTACTGAATCCTGTTTTGTCATCATGGAATGGGGATCATGATACAAGTTGTAGGAAACATTAAATTAAGCAAAATGTTTAACATACTAGTCCAGTGTCTGGGATGTATTACAAATTGAACAAATATTGTTCTGTCTCTTCCAAGCTTACCAAAGTGACTCCAGAACTCTTACCGTTGTACAAAGAGCTGTTCAGTGGAGTGGGTCACCAGGAATCTGCAGATGCAAAAAGGTATTAGAAATGCTTACTCCTGAATTCGACAAATACGTATTGAGTACTAGCATTATGCAATCACAATGCTCTGAAATGACATTCTGTGGTGAACAAGACGGACTAGGTTCATGGAACTTACATTCACATGGGGGAGGGGGCAGACACTGAACAAGTAAATGAATAGTGTGTTCAGTGCTAGGAGAAAAAGAAACTTAGGATGTAGTGGCATTTTGAATCAGGTGTTTGGATATGGGCTCACTGAGCATGTGCTACTGGAGATACAAGAGAAGGGAGAAAGCCATGAAAAGCAGGAACAAAGGAGTGTTCAGGTTAGAGGATGCTGCGACTGCAGGTTCCCTGTGGCAAAAATTATTTAATGGGTGAATTCTGTTTCTTTTGAAATTAACCTTCTGGAGGTATACCAAAACACACCCATTTCAAGTACATGATTTGATGGTTTTTGACAATATATTTAAAAAATATATATATTTGTTATAATTGCTTCCAGAAATGTTTGTTTTTGATGCTACATAAATCTAATTTTACTTTTATTATAAAGGAAAAC
>NW_004444109.1:3537456-3539076 GCF_000243295.1 Trichechus manatus latirostris | reverse complement strand
AAAAAAAAAAAAAAAAAAATCAAAATTGAGATCCAAATTAGGCTAGTGGGTTGGCAGAATGTAGGGATGTAGCTAAACAGGCTACAGGTTAAGGTTAGCCTCTGGACTTGGGGAAGGTTGTAGAGGGTTAAAAAGAACACTAGGAACCCAGACCTTCTGCCAACAGATAATCTCCATTGGTGGGTAATGATGGTGGGCAAGCTAGATTGTGCATTCACAATACCTAGACTCCACTGGGAGGGAAGGAGCTGATGAAACACAATCCCAGATTGCCCGTTGCTTCAGGGATTGAGCTAGGGAAAACAGGTCTTTATTACCCACAATATACCTTGGACTGCCAAGAAAATGGACAAAGCAGTCTTAGAAGAAATACAATCAGAATCCTTAGGACTCAGGATGGCAAGACATTGACTTGCTTACTTTGGACAGGTCATTAGGAAAGACCAATCACTGGAAAAAGGCATGATAATCCTGCCATAGGAACCTCAGAAAAGTAAAGGGTAAAGTATAGGGTCACCTATACTCTATTGTGATCTCTGTCTGAGCAGTCGGTGGTGGTAGCCAGGCACCATCTAGTTGCACTGGACTCAGTCTGGTGGAGGCAGTGGTAGTTGTGGTCCTTTAGTCCTTTGGACTAATCTTTCCCTTGTGTCTTTGGTTTTCTTTTTCCTCCCTTGCTCCCAATGACGTGAGACCAGTGGAGTATTTTAGATGGCCGCTCACAAGCTTTAAAGACCCCAGACACTACTCATTAAAGTAGAATGTAGAACATTTTCTTTATAAACTATGTTATGCCAATTGAGCTAGATGTTCCTCGAGACCATGATAAAAAGGACAATTTTATGACCCCATTTATTTCAATTATCTGCAATAAGTAAATGCATACAGACCAAAATTTATTAATGGCTACGAGGAATGGGAGGCAGGGGGCAAGAGGGAGTCATTACTTACATGAGCTTCTATTAAGAGTGATGGAAAAATTTGGAAGCTGATAGTGGTGATGGTTGAACCACAAGACAAACATGATTAATGACATGAGTCGTACACATGAAAAATGTTGAAATAGCAAATGTTTTGTTACAGATATATTTACCACAATTAAAGAAAAAAGAGAGAGAGAGAAAAAAATTCTGAAATCATATGAACACAGATACCTATATTTTTTAAAGGTGGCTTAAAGTTCTTTGCGGTAGATCACCCTTAGCTGATTGGGTGTTCAATCATGCTTCACCATTTTGTTAACTGTTGTTATCATGCTTTCTAAAATGGCTTCCACAGGTCACCATTCCAGCAGCAGGAAGTGTGAAGACATACTTTCATCACTGGCAGCAATAAGGACAGGCCTTTCAGACTTGTAAATTTTTGTCAGTTTGATAAGTAAATTTGATGTCTCGAGGTTATTTTGATTTTATTTCTCTGACCACCACTGAGTTTGTTTACAGCACGAATTTTGCTCTTTTGTGAAATGCCTATTAATGTCCTTTCTTATGTTTTCTATACTTCCAAAAGTTTTTCTGAATCTATTATTTCCCATTAAGTTACTTTATGCACATTTCATGGAAAATTATATTTTATATAATAGATATGGGTTTGGGGCCTTCCTCAACTCTGATTTTACAT